>NC_056733.1:1285067139-1285367139 GCF_019279795.1 Protopterus annectens | reverse complement strand
TACTGGATTACATGTGTCCAGTGGACATGTGTGCAGAATGGACAGCCATGTATGGGGCGAAATTGTTTCATGGGAACATATTGCCTTCCATTATCTTTTCAGGTGGGAGTGGGATGTTGGGGAGGGGCTGTGGGTATATTTGGGGAGGGAGGATGGGAAGGTTACCGACATGTCACACAAGACACATACAGGGGTGATATATGACACATGTGGGTGGTGAACACCTTGATGGGGAGGGGTGTTGGGATATCGGAAGCCCACAAGCCCCCTAGTGGTAACAGTAGGACTGAGGTTACCACCCGTGGGCGATCACCATGGTGTCACCACAGTGCCATACTCTTGTGAAATATGACTGCAGACCATCCTCCTGCTGACACATGTACACCTGCAGCAGAAATGGATAACATTATGGAGATAACAATCACTGTTACTGACAGCTGAAATGCATCATAGCTGCATGGTTACACTACCTGACATGTATGCATTACACATTACCCCTGACAACATCTCACACTGCAGTACATTACAGCACTCTATAACATTCACCGTGTGCATCAGAACCGTGTTAGCCTGTCCCTGCATCGATGTTATGGATTACAGGGAAGTGGCACAGGTATCTTCATATGCATAGGGTGTGTTGCTGGTTTGCCAGAGGTCAAGGTTGGTCCATACGTGTGTCACCGTGAGTGTGGGTGAGGGGTTTTGTTCAATTATTGGGGCATGGTGATGTAGTGTGTGTAGGTATGGGGTCGCCCTAGGTGTGGTTGCATAGTGTGTGGGTATGCATGCAGACAGTCCTGCCATGTGGCCACCCTATACAGGTGTTGTCAGACAGCTGCAGACCATACCTGGCAGGGTGTGCAGTTCAGTGCCTCCGGCCATGGACATGCTGACTGTGCCTGCCAGGGGTTCCACAGGCATGTACAGGTACAGACCTTGAGGTGCTACTCTTCCCTGATGATGACAGGTGTCTGCTGGAACCATGTCCCACCTGAGACTGGCCAGGGCCACGTGCACGAGGCCGACTGCAGTGTGGTGTGGACAGCACCCCCAGTGGTGTGCTGGGGCTGATACTGCCACTACGGGAGCAGCTTGGTGGAGTGGCATGTCCACATTGACCACCAGCTGCTGGAGTTTCTGGCCTATGTCCACACAGACATTGCACCACTCCCACCACACATTCAAGCACAGACATTTCACGGTCCAGGAGGCCCACCATCTCACCCCACAATCTATCCATGACCTCGGTATATTCACGGAGGGCAGCAGCAATGTCATGGAGGTTGCCACTTACAGATGAGAAAGCAGCCCTCTGCAGCCTCAGGCCCTGTCTGGTGTGCATGTCCATATGTGCCTGTGCCTCCATTACAGCCTGAAACATGCTCCTGGTGGTACCAGCTGTGGTGCCTTTGCCAGGGGCATGATGACCAGTGACCCGCCTATGAGCACCATGGTACATCTGCTGATGTGGTGGCCTGCTGGACATCCCACTATGCTGACTGTGACCCAACACAGTTGGCATGGACACCACACCTTCCTGGTCACTGGCACCAACCTCCAACTGTCCCTCTGCTATGGCCACGTGTGATGGGGTTTGTAGGGGCACTGCAGCTGTGTATGGGCTTTGGGTGGCTAGGAGGGTGATGACACATGTAGTCGCAGTGTCGGCCTCTGACAACCCGACCTGTGCCTCACCAGTACCAGCATCATCATTGGTGTCTGTATGAACACCTACCTCAGTTTGCATGCAGGAGGGTACCTGACCCACCTTGCTGCCTGTGGGGGAAACAAACACACATGTTAAGACCTGCACAGCATTGCTTAACAGTAATCACACTCATACACACACACACACTTACACACACACACACACACACACACACACACACACACACACACACACACACACACACACACACATACACACAGTCACACACAGACACAGACACACAGGCACATACACACACACATGTACACCCACAAACACTGACAGTCCACTTTACTACCCCCTTTACCCCTTTAACCTTTACAGCCCCACATTCAGTTAGAGATGTTCCCCATCCTGCATTGCACTTGCTAACATACACTCATTCATACTACCCATTAACATATCAGACCTCTCCATGCCTACACGTGTGATCACAACACATGACCTGTTACTCCATCACCTCCCTGACTTTGGTGGAGTAGGTAGTACATGGCCTCACTGCTCTCATCCAGTAATACCCTGTGTATGTCCAGTCATGGTGTGCTTGGCCCCTAAATGGTTGGGGCTGTTATCATTCACTACACATGTCACACACCGGAGCCCCATACTACAGTCTTGATCAGTCCATGCCCAATCTGCTGCACAATCAACCCATCATGAGGACAACAGTAATACCTGGATACACTCACTGATGTGGTATGGTACTTCCCCATTGCATTAGAAGTGCTGCATACGTGGGTAGCCAGTTATCCATCTGCTGCTGGTATTATGATGTGTGTACCTGATATGTAATTTCCCTCCCAATGCATGGTTTGTGCTACAGACCTTGTTATGCTATCAGCTGTCCTGTGTTCACATATTGGACAGGCTGCCCTGGTGTCTCATGTGCCACTACATCTACAGCACAATCCCAAGTAGAAGTACTGCCATATGATCAATCCCACTATCGCCTGTGCATACATGGACACCTGCACAAACAGACACACATGTAGACACATATCAGACATGCATCAACCACACTCCACCAGATTGCACTTACACACACATTCAACACCCCCGCACACACACATAAACCTATGTGTGCGGTTGCACACCTTTTGTACACACAGTTCTCCCATTACCCTTCTTTCAGCATGCATTACATCTGGTGCTCAACAGCATGCAGTGCAACCAAAGTGACCTCATCACAGCAGCAGTATACATGTGTGTGATGCATGGGCTATGTTTGTAGGTGATGGCCCTTCTCCTTGTCAACACTGCACCCATGTATGAAGTGTTACAGTCAACCTGTTCTGCACCCTGCCTTGTGCTGTGCACAATACCACACAGGTGTACACACCATTACTGCTTATGTAGTACTGTGTCATAGTACTGTGTCTGTTATGTCAGCTCCAATGCTCCTAGCCCCTGTGTGTTACAGCACCTCATACCTGGGATGATATGTGAACAGATATATTTTGTGAATGCCTGATGTCTGCTTTACAGATCACATCAGCAGTGCATGTATGACCAATACAGGACTATTACACTGACACCCAGAGACCTTACCATGGCTGTGCTGGGTACCCTATACATGTCCCAGAACTCTGCATGGTTGCAAGGTCTACTCATGTGCACACCCCTTGGAGTGCACACAATGCTGTCACTATTGCTGTGGGGTCAGGGTTACATCTGTCAAAGTTACATAACCTGACTGTGTGCAGTTACAACCATGAGGGTGGTGTTTCACACATGTCCCTACTGCAGGCCATGTGTCCTGCCATACTCCCCATCTCTGTGGACACATTGCACAATGACAGGATGTTAGGTATCTTGCATGTGTCTCTTGTACCCTTACAATACCCCAGCATGGTCACTACTGTGATGCAGTGCATTTCACAACAAGAACACTTGAATGTGTACAGCATGCAGTATGGGTAGGTGTGTTAGATGTGTGCATGGAATATCCCACAGCCATTACATGCACAGTGTCTTGTCATGCATGCACATGAACCATACTCACCAGCTACAGGCTGCTGCTGTGGTGGTATCCTGGAGAGACCTACATAAGAGTGTGAGAATGTTGTTGTCGGTGGCCACAGCTGTGGCATCTGTAAAGGGTGAGTGCAGCATTACATTACATCTACAGTAGGGGTCCACAATACTACAGCTTATGCACATCTGTTTATTACTACTACACAGCAATAGACTTTGTATATGACTTCTAAAAGTTGCATGATGTACCTGTACAGATGCAGATGCATACACACAAGTGGTGTACTGATGTACCCTGGGGCCTTACCTGCACACTCCTCAGGCAGTGTTTCGGTGGCACCCACCTCCAGAATGCGCCCTGCCAGTTGTTGATGCTGGAGGTGGGCAGGTGCCACAAGGCTCCTGTGTAGCTCCTCCACACGGGTGAGGGTTGGATGGACGATTTGATCCCCCCCTGTTGTGAGGTGGTTTCCCCATACAGCAGCAGCACACCGACGTACATGGTGATGCAGGTTGCTGCAATGATGCCAGACCTGCTCATAGCTGTGGTTAGTCAGTCTGACATCATTGACCCTGTGGACTAGTTTGTTCCACAGGGCGGTCCTCTCCTGCCGGCCTTGGGCTGTCCATCCAAACAGCTGGTCATAGTGCTGCACCAAATGTGATACTATCACCTCAGTCTCTGCAGCACTGTAGGCCAGAAGATGGATATGGGGCATCCTCCCTGGAAGACATAAAGATGGAAACAGGTCAGTGCAGCCATACAGCAGGGTTACCATAGTTCTTAATACACATCTGTGTCTCCCCCACCATATCAGCTACAACAAACCGTTCATAGAATGCAACTGGTATATCGGCTGCTTACCTACCATTGGGACATATGTTGTATTGTGCCACCAAGCTTTGTGCTATGTGTTTGTAGCCATACTCCCTGTGGGGAAACTAACTCTGCTGGCCTGTTACAGACTGTTTCATCTGCATGCCATTGTCAGTGCCACTATATATATATATATATATATATATATATATATATATATATATATATATATATATATATATATATATATATATATATATATATATATATATATATATATATATATATATATATATATACATACATATATATATATATATATATATATATATATATATATACGTATACGTATATGTGTACATAGATCTTGTGGGTGTTTATATACCTATATCTATATGACTGTCTGTAGATCTGTAGACATACCTGTCTAATTATAAATCACACAGATAATTATCTCTATGTGGGGTGCATACAGACATCTGGTCCACATTCTGTAACTGTCTTTCATTCACAGCTGCACTGTTCTGCCTTACTGCAACACAGCCAGGTGTCACATACGAACACAGACTAACATTAGGGTGGTATATGTGGTGAGAGATTGCTGGTAAGCCTATTATACACCTATGGCATTTGTGCATGCTGCATTAGACATTAACATGATTATCCTGCGTATGATGTGCTCTGACACCCATGTGTCTATCATGATTGCAGTACTTCCACCACCAGCTATTTCTCACACTAACAAACCAAACACACATATTATGGCTTAATTCTTTGTCATTCCTTACTGATCTGAAACATTTGGTGGGTATGTCCCACTGCCTACAGGGTCAGACAGTATTTTCCAGAGCAGTTGTTTAGCAGAACGTCATTACAGGGACAACTACAGATGGCTTATATCAACATTCCACATCATATTTCCTATTATTCTATACCACATACTTTCAATTACATACATATATGTTTTACTTACCTGTCAATTTTTCCTGACAGCTGTGACTGCCTGTTGTTTACAGTTTACATTTTATACTTCTTTTCACTGTGTGTGTGTGTGTGTGTGTGTGTGTGTGTGTGTGTGTGTGTGTGTGTGTGTGTGTGTGTGTGAGTGTGTGTGTTTCAAAGTTTCTGTCTCACTCTGTCTCTCTCTGTCTCTCCACTAGAGTGATTGAGCTGGTTTGAATGGATTGCAGCATGGCTTTTGTAAGTGATGCACATGATCAGGTGATGAGCCCTGCACCAATCAGTGTGCAACAGTTGCTAACTGCATGCAGCCTGCTGTGTAGTACTTCAGATAACCACTGTCATGGCAACCCAGTACTTTAAAATACTGACTCATGTGGGCGGGGTCCCTTAACCTTTCCGGTATGGAGGACGACCTTCCTTTATGTGGGCAGTAGTGCTAATGACAGTAGTTTGCAATACCTCTTAAAGCAGGAATTGCAGACACCAATTACACATTCGTATGGGGTTCCAGACCTACAGACAGAATGAGTAGTGTTCATATGTGCATTGTATATTGCTGGTCTTGCAGTGTTTGTGTGTACATAGTTGCTTAGGATGGAATGCAGTCTGTCTGCATATCTCTCAACTGTGGGCCTATCCACATGATGGCCATTGGATTGTGTGGTTGGTTTGGTCTGTGCACTACACAGTTCTTGCCATACATATATCACTGGCAGTCTGTATGTTGCGTGCTATCAGTACATAGCTACATCCATTTGTGTTTCTGATGTCGTATTCTTGCATAAGGGTATATTGCAACAAATCCTGTAACACCAGCAATATCCAGGATGTGTAACAGCAATATTGCAAGTATGGACCTGTGTGCCATCCTCTGGCCTCCACATATATGGCAGCCTTTGTCCTGCTGTGATACAGTTAGGGGTTGTTGGGTAATGGCCTATCATTATTTATTGCTAGCATTCCTGCTACCATCCCAGTCATATCGTGGACTCCCACAGAATATATTGGTCAGGGTCCATACATGTGACCGATACATTGACATTACCACAACTATTACATGCACCCCTTGGGCTTGACTACAGGGTGTAATTGGAGGCTGCTGGAATACATCAGTAATTGTTGATTGTTACCTATCTTGAAGGCAAATCCTTTGTCTACTGTTGTACTGACTGAAGGCCTAGGCCTGGAGAGCATAGTATGTTATATATCCACATTGCTTGCATCTACTGTTTTGTGTGGGCCTTGCATTCATCACTGATTACATATGTCAGACCTCATGTGTTGTCAGTAATGGCATACATTATTGTATAGTACACAAATAAAGGTTATCTGTGTATGCATACCTGTGTGTTGTGTCATGTCCTTTGAACTGTGAGTGGGTATATGTTTGATGTAAGTTTTCTCATTTGTGGGACAGGTTGCCACACTGCACATTTCACAGGTACCAGTTACAGGGCTTGTGGCTGAGCGATATACTTTGCACCCAGTACTTCCACACTACTCCTACATATGTATGGCTATTAATAACTATTGTCTGTGTATATGTATATGTGCCTATGTGTGTGTGTGTGTGTGTGTGTATATATATATATATATATATATATATATCATATATCTATCTATATATATATATATATATATATATATATATATATATATATATATATATATATATATATATATATATATATATATATATATATATAGATCATCATCATCATCTTTCAGCTTTTCCTGTTAGGGGTCGCCACAGCGGATCATCTCTTTCCATTTCTTCCTATCCTCTGCATCTTCCTCTGTCACACCAACCGCCTGCATGTCCTCTCTCACCACGTCCATAAACCTTATCTTAGGCCTTCCTCTTTTCCTCTTACCTGGCAGCTCCATCCTTAGCATCTTTTTCCCAATATACCCATCATCCCTCCTCAGCACATGTCCAAACCAACGCAATCTCGTCTCTCTTGCTTTGTCCCAAACTGTCCAACATGTGCTGACCCTCTAATATACTGATTCCTAATCCTATCCATCCTAGTCACACCGAGTGCATATCTTAACATCTTTACCTCTGCCACATCCAGCTCTGACTCCTGCCTTTTTGTCATTGCCACTGTCTCCAACCCATATAACATAGCTGGTCTCACTACTGTCTTGTAGATCTTCCCTTTCACTCTTACTGGTACCCGTCTGTCACAAATCACTCCTGATACTCTTCTCCACCCATTCCACCCTGCCTGTACTCTCTTCTTCATCTCTCTTCCACATTCACCATTACTCTGAACTGCTGATCACAAGTACTTAAACTCGTCCACCTTTACCAGCTCTACACCCTGCATCCTCACCATTCCTCTACCCTCCCTCTCATTTACACACATATATTCTGTCTTAGCCCTGCTGACCTTCATTCCTCTGCTCTCTAGAGCATATCTCCACCTCTCCAGAGTCTCCTCAACCTGATTCCTACTCTGACTACATATCACAATGTCATCTGCAAACATCATAGTCCACGGGGCCTCCTGTCTGATCTCATCTGTTAACCTGTCCATCACCACTGCAAATAAGAAAGGACTCAGAGCTGGTCCTTGATGTAATCCCACCTCAACCTTAAACGGATATATATATATATATATATATAGATATATATATATATATATAGACATATATTTGTATATACCTGAACATATTTGTCAGTGTAGAGATGTGTGTGCATATCTGACCCATTGCGATGTGTACCCCATCCACATTGTACATTCCCTACATTAGACTGACTTTTCTCCATGTTATGTTACAGATATTGCCCTGACATGTACAGGTGAATTGGCTTACTGTGAAAGCATTGTGGCTGTGTCATGGAGGGTCCTGTAGCCAAAATATGCATGTGCTGGATATTGGATTGCACAGCATATCCGTTAGGGCTGTGGGGGGGGGCGTAACAGAGCACTAATTACCAGGTATCCCTAGCTCATTTGAGCCCTCTACCCCCATTAACAGTGCATATGTCTCGTTATGTTGTAATGAGTGGTTCAGGTGTTAGTTCCTATGTAGTAATGCTACACACAGTTCTATCTGTATCTATATTTATATACATCTATAGATATCTTTATATGTACATATGTATCTATATAGATATATATATATATATATATATATATATATATGTGTGTGTGTGTGTGTGTGTGTGTGTGTGTGTGTGTGTGTGTGTGTGTCTACCTGACATAATTGAAACCCCAGAACACCGACAACGCAATCACCGACACCACATAATCGACAGTGCAGAAACACGAAACCTCACATGCCCGACAACGAAATAACCGACGGTACACAAACACGAAACCGCATACACTGCACACACAACAATAACAACAATCAACAAACAAAACACATCCCCTGTCCAAAAACCACACACACAACACAAGCACACCAAAATCCCTACAAACCCACACTAAACCTCACATACACAACTATCTACAACCCTAACCCAAACCCTAACCCTAAGGTCCGTCACTATCGCATACTCAGCTAACCCGCGCCCTAACCCAAAGACTATCACTACCGCACACTTATCTAACCGACTCCCTAACCCTAACTCACTTAACCCGCCCCTAACCCAAACACTATCACTACCACACACTTACCAAACCCACTCCCTAACCCTAACTCACTTAACCCTCCCCTAACCCAAAGACTATCACTACCACACACTTACCTAATCCGCGCACTGACCCTAACTCACTTAACCCACCCCTATCCCCACAGACCGTCAATATCCACACTTACCTTACTCGCACCCTAACGTCCGTCACTACCGCATACTTACACAGCCTTTTCCCATGTCGGCATCCTCGGCGTCGGTGTTTTAATCCGTCGCGTCGGTCTTCTGCATTGTCGATCTTCTGGCACTCGCGATTCGCTTGTCGGTGTTCTGGAGTGTCGACTATCTCAGGTAGAACCATATATATACATATCGCTGTCTATCTGTCTACATTTCCCGATATATATCTGTCCATATGTCCATGCATGTTCGGATCATATATTTGGCCTGTGCCTCATTCTGTTGGCAATTGACATGGGTGATCACAGGACTGTAGTCAGTAACTCGTGCCAACACTTTTGTGTTTCAGACTTCATCTCCTTCAAGACATGTGTTCTAATACATATCACTGTGTGACTAGCAACATTTTAGGTGTCTTAGAGCAGTATTTTCCATATATCCATACTTGTACCCACATTTTGGCACACTTTGTCCAGAATTCATGCATTAAGTGGTTGTGTGGTATGATATTAGTACATTTCCTGTACTGTTGACTGATTGTGCTGGATGATAGGTTTGTGAAAGCATGAGGCTATGTTTATCTGCCATGGTTTAGTGGTAGATTACTTTGTGTATGGATTGCAAGGTCCTGTGTTCGAGCCTTGGAGTAGCATTACAATTTGTTGCTGGACAGAACAAGGGATGTTGGCTACAGAAGGATTAAGGCACTTTTATGCAGTTGTCAGTGGGTTTGCGTGGGGCTGTGCGATGGTAAGCACTTCTAACCTCTGCTTATAGTTTCATACAGTTAGTTAGCTTCTGATTTCTCAACCTGTGTAGACATAGTTTACCCCCGCGCAAGCCCACACAAACACGCTTACTGCTGCTTAAAGGTGCTGACTGCTGCTTACCCCCTCACTAATTTATTTGACATAAAAGCAAAAGGGGTTGATAGGAAATTGGTAACAAATGAGGCACAAAGAGGGAAAGACAGTGGGGACAATAGCTAGGCATGTGCAGAAAGGGTATGGGAAATGTCCATAGCTGCCCATTTCTTCTACAGCAACAGCTGTGCATATACAGTATATTTGCCAGTACATTTGGGCCCTCAAACCCCTGGGGGAGGGGTGCAGAAAGCATATATTCATTGTGATGCCAAATAGACCAGATTTCATGTGTCCAGTGGACACGTGTGCAAGATTGTTACCTATGTTTGGGCCGTGATTTTGTTGTGGGAACAGATTGCCCTTTTTTATTTTTCTGGTGAGAGTGGGATGTTGCGGAGGGGTAGTAGGTATATTTGTGGAGGGAGGTTGGGTAGGTTAACAGACAAGACACACAAGACACATATAGGGCTGGTATATGACACATGTGGTGGGGTAAACACCTTGTACGGGGAGGGGTGTGTGGAAGTCACAAGCCCATGACCCCCCAACTGGAAACAGTGGGACTGATGTCCCCACCCATGGCCAGTTACCACTGCACCTTCACGGCCCCAAAGGTTGCATGTGCGGGGGCTATGTGGGAGGGCAGGCTCACCCTCTAATAGCGCCACTCATCCCTCAAGCTGGCATAGCCACTCTTGATACTCCAGATCGAGCTCCCTACATACCACAGCCCAGACCTGTTGACTGGTGACAGGTTCCCCTCTGCGCTCGCTCCAAGGGGGGGGGGTGAGCCCCATCCCCTGCAGCGGTTCCTCCCGAAGTTGGTGCAGTGCCCATGGAGGTGGAGGTCCCAGGCTGGGCCTCAGATGTGCTGGTGTCAGGTGCCATGGCCAGCTGGGGTGGGACAGGTAGGTCAGCTGGGACTGGCCTTCCCATACGAGCTTTGTTGTTTTTGGTTTATGGCAGATATGATTTAGTAACAGTCAACAGCATTCAGGATTAGGTATAACAGCATGCATAGGTATTCCCATTAACCCGCCATGCCGGATTTAACACAGTTGTAGAGCAAGCAGCACACATGCATATATAGAACAACAGTGGCCATTACAAGAGCATGCAGGTGTCATTGATGGCAACGGGCCACCATTATGGGTGTATTATAACATGGCACATGCATATCAACAAATGTGAATATGTATAACCCATTAGGACATATGTCCCAACAAATGTTTGGAGTGTACACATACCAGTTGAGGAGTGTCATTGGGCTATTTTGCACATATGGTAGGGGTGAGAGAGTGTTCAATTAACAACTGACATATCCTTGTAGTTTCATGACATTCCTAGTAACTGCAGTGATATTTCCCTCACAAGTATTATTACACTACACAATGACCTTCTATTGTACACTGGTATGTTTATAGATTAATATATATGTGACCTGTGTCTTACATCCAGCCGTGACAAGATGCAGGTGTTGATGCAACATATGTTGTGTACTGCCGTCATACATTTTGGGTGAGGTGCTACAGTGACAGGTTTGTCTTTCGTACACATTCTATGACTATATACATGTTTGACTTGCTGTTATATGTCATTAACAGCTGCCTACTTTTCTGGGTTCCTCACACTGCTTTTTCAGGGGGACCGGGTATCAGGCTGGTAATATGGGCCATTTATCTGTACATGCTGGACAGACTGAAACAGTTGTGAGCTATGACTATGCATACAACTGTCTATCTGAACACTCTAGCCAATTCTGTACAGTTGTTGGGTGTAATTATACATACAGCTTTCTATCTGAACATTGTAACAAAATCTGTACAGTTGTGGGGTACAATTATGTATACAGCTTACTAGCACTCCTGGGATTCAAACCCCTGCTGTGTATGACAACAAAGTTATAGTTAACATCACAGTACACTGTGCCATCAGGGAATTGATATAAGGCTTTCTACTGTATTCTATCTATGTCTCCCTCACTTGTACAATATGACTGACCTCTTTGTACTTTCAACATTGTTATACAGACCATTATACAGATTTTATCTGCATACCACAGCATGTGTAACACTGCTTAATACAGCAGTACTATTTATAGTATGCAACAGTTCAACTACATATGACAGAAGAGTACTCGGAGGCACTCTAGGGGTTATACCATTATTCACAGAATATTACACATGTATTCCTACTGGTATGACACTTTCTACTGCTCTTATATGTATTTGTTATGAAAGTACATTCAGAGGAATACTAACCTGCCTCACAACGCAGCCTTTGCAACCTAGCATCATGGGCTTGCTGTTTCACAGCCCATTCATCTGCAGATGTTGGATGTATACAGTGATATGTAGCCATACCTATCCATAGTATACACACGCTAGTCAATTCTTAACTACTTAGTGGAATGGGTAGTTACTCAGTACTGGGGCATTAGCCATCTGTTGAGACTGCTGGATCCACTGTTCCAGTACATCCCCCTTCCACCTCTTCAGGTCAGCATGGTGATGCCTGACCTGCTCATCAGCATGGGGGATACCTGTGGCACTGGTGAGGTCATGGGCGAGACTGTCCCAGGCCTCCGTTTTATACTGCGAGCCCTGGTACTAGCCCTGCAGTGGTCTCTCCTGATGGTGTTTTACCAGGAGCCATACCATGAGTTAAGACTCCTGGAAGCACCAGCACTTGGCTCTAACACGAGTGCCTTCACCCACACCAGCCATTCTGCCTGCAGTAGGAAGCTACCACCACTTATGGAACGTATTCCCGCCTGTGCGGTTTATATACAGCCATTTACCCACACTTTCCCATGATTGGCTGTGTTTGAAGAGGCTAAGCTAGGGGCACACTTGCTTACATAATTGGCAGTGCTTATAAGGGTATACCAGTAGGCAGATTGGATTGGCTTCCCTGCACATTGTTACTCTTACTAAGTTGAGCTGTGCTGCGGTTAGCGTTGCTTAATAGTTAATTTGCACTATATTTGCCTTCTGGCAGTAATATATTCTTTATTACAGGTTTTATGTGTCTGGTATCTGTGATTCATATGTACATACATTGTATATGGACCTGGGGATTTCTACACTTTATTACAATAACACCTCACATCTATGCTTACTGCAGTAATCCAGTTCACATATTTATGTTATGTAGCAAGGTAGACCACCTAGCACTGTACATAGATTCAGTTCACATCTTTGTTTTGATTTACCTGTGGTGAGGATTAGTTTGCTGATACCTCATTTATCTGTATTGCTATGATGGTTTAGTGGGTGACTGCTGTGACTACAGTGTACAGGGTCCTTGGCTCAAGCCTTGCAGAGGCAGTTTATTTTGTTGCTGGGCAGGGCACGCAGGTTTGCACGGTTTTGTGCGACGGTAAGCACTGCTAACCTCCGGTTACAGTTTCTTGAACCTGTTTGCTTCTACTTTGCTTAATCTGAGTAGTGCCCCCACACAGGTGTACTCCCACTGGCTGCCACATACCCCCTTGCTTCTTCATGTACATGTAGGTTTTATACATGCTTAAGTCAGGTGTACATGTCAGGTATGACTGTTCATGAAGGTCAGTGTAAGGTTAAGTGGAATTATGGTTTAGCATTTCTGGTTAGGCTACACTCAGGTATTCAGGGTAGGTTTACATATGCCATACCTGTGTTGCAGAGTAGATGTGAATAGTGGAGGTGTAGGTGGGTAGGTGGAGGGGGAGGTCATTTTAACTGTATAGTAGGCCGTTCGACTGATTGGTGGAGGTGCAGTAGTGCAGGTTCGTAGGGTGTTGGGACATGTATGCAAGGCAGGACAGGAGGTGTCAGTGTCAGTAGTTGGTGTAGGGGTCTGGAGTGTTGGGTGATGGTGGACTTTGCCAGGTGGTGGTCTGAGTGTCCTTGGGTTTTCCCTTCATGTGTTTTTACATGTGTAGTCTGGGACAGCAGCAGTAATACGCCTGGGTTGGGGGTTCCAGATTCTGCCAATATAGTTGTATGGAGGGTGTCACCTACTTGTGACTGTGGACATTACTATGAATGCAACAGGGGTCGATAGGTATGTGGTGTTACTGGGCCACACAGGGGGGCTTATAGTAGGGGACATGTCCAGGGATGTACAAGACGGTTGATGGAAAGGTCCACAGCCGGGTATTTCTTCTACAGCAACAGCTGTGTATATACCCTGCATTTGGGGTCGGTCTGGACAATCACACCCCTGGGTGGGGTTGAGGACAGCAACATAGCTCTCACTCGATTGGAGGAAACCTCAACAGAATCAGGGACAACTCCTCACATAATCAGGGACAATCAGGGACATTTTCTATATATTTGTAGTATTAACCTGAAACATTTGCAGAATAAGGGAATGTAGATTTATACAGGATTTCTGATGTGAAATGTCTATAACTCTGTATTACTATCATTATTTATTAAGGGGAATTCTCCACCTTTTCTTCAGCACTCACCAGTTTTCAGGGGGATTGAGAGGGACAGACCTAATATCGGAGTGTATAGCAGGGACAGTTGTAAAGTCTGGACAGCAATACTACCTTGTGATGCCAATTAGTCCGGCTTACATGCCTACAGTGGGGTGTTGCAACCAAGTGTTCTTTGATGTAATTTAGTGGGTTTGCAATAACACATCTGGTTATACCGTCCTTTGCCAAGTAAACTTGACTTTGCTGCAGTGGGACTCGTACCAGGTGTGGCTGCCCATTGGCCAGCGCCTCTGCCCAATGAACACTATTGCTTACATCCCTGGGACTGTCCATATGGACCCAATCCAGCAAACACCTACATGCCTAGACCCATAATTAGCTATGTTTCCTCTGTCCGGCTAGGGGTGGAGGTCATGCTATGTGTTACACGTTTCTTGTTTGGGCCCCTCACCTACATTGGCATAGCCTATGAACATATGTCATTCTTGGGTGCTCTATCTTATCATAGATATATATCTGTGTATATCTACGCACACACACACACACACACACACATATATATATATATATATCTATCTATCTATATATATATATATATATATATATATATATATATATATATATATATATATATATATATATATATATATATATATATATATATACACATATATATATATATAAATATATATATATATATATATATATATATATATATATATGTCTGCATATAAATATATATATATATATATATATATATATATATATATATATATATATATATATATACATATTGCTGTATATATATCTAACGACATGTGGATGTATGGGTGTCTGCATATGTATATCTGTATTTGTGGGTATTTATATGTCTATGTATGTATACATTTGTACTACAGAGAGGGGAGGTATATATCTATATAGTTATGGGTATTCATACGGACACTTATACCTCTAATTCTTTAGCTACATATCCGGTAATGTTGACTGGTACTGCTAGGTACTGTGTTTCATGTGCATAACGGCCAACCTTGTGTGCCACGTATGCCTTGCGATACCTATGACTGACTCCGTTAATGTACACAGACCCACTCGTGACACCAGCCATTTGATACAGTGTGCTTGAGGCACTTTCAAGCGGTTGTGAGCAGGTTTGTGCAGAGGTTAGCACTGCATTCTTCCGGTCACAGTGTGTTACACACAGGTAGCATCTCCTTTGCTTGATCTGTGTCGGCAGTGCTTCACCCCACCCATACGCACTCGCACACGCTTACTATTGCTTACATTTGCTTACTTCTACTTATCTGTGCTTACGCCTGCTTATTGCTGACTTATTCATTCTGGTACTGACTGTTCACATGTGCATTTCATGCAGTACTCCAGTTCACATTTAATTGTTATTTGGTAGGTTCTACAGCAATAAAATGTACATAATTGTTCATATACAGATTACACTTGGACAATGGTATGTGGTGCAGTGGGACTCATGCCAGGAATGCCTCCTCCTTAGGCGGATGCTCTGACCACTACGCTATTGCTGTGCTGCTTCATTTGCTGTACCTTCCTTGTTATCCTCTGCAGCCTTTCATGCTGCTTTACCCATAGCTACTCGATGGGCAGACCCATGCACATATGGTTAGCTGTACTCAGAGTTTTAAAAACATTACTACAAGGGTTTCTTCGTATTTTTGTTCAGTGTACTGTTGCTGTTGAACACATGGGGACTGTTGGTGGGGATATGCCGACACTTATGTGCGGTCTCGCTCTTTTATGTGCACATTCTTCTGTTCTACTTTGCAGGGGTGTGTTTATTCTGAGAGCTCTGCTCTCAGCCCCACCCCCTGCACGCATCCACACTTCCTGTAGCATTAGGTGTTCAGGCAGCGCGCCTTCCTTAATACGCATGGTGAGCTGCTGTCCTCCTCTTAAACTGGTGCTTCCATGCAGGACTAGAGTAGTCCTGCACTGGAGGATTAGTGAATCCGGGGGATTGTGTGTTTTTTTTTTGTGTGTGTGGGTGTTTGTTGGTGCTTTTCTCCCTGGGCCTCCACTGAAAATGGACATATATCCAGTTGGACTAGCCCAGTCAACAAATGTAAAATAAATAAATAAATAAATAATAAAATATTAGCTCATTGTACACTTATGTTAACCTTACTCATTCTGAAATGTATTTATGCTTTAATGGAAAATAAGTGCATTATGACAAATGTTTGTAACATACTGGAGTGGTGTTTACCTGTATGCATACAGGTGGTGACATCTGCATTAAGGATATGCAGGAATTTTCCATATGAAGTTATATAGACAGATTTACACAGCAAAAGCGAGCAGTAAATAAAGATGGATTTATAATTATCTGTATATCTTACGGGTGACTCCATACAATCTGTGGTGTACCAAAAGAAACTTATGAATTCCGACAATATCTGTATGTACTATGTATTCCTTTTGCTGTTATGGGTATTTATTTGTAGATGGATCTTAAAACAAGTGTTAAAACTACTGGGTCAATACAAAACGGATCTGCACTATCTGTGGCCTGCTAATGGATCCTGAGTTTTTCCGGTGCTTTCCATAAGTAGTTCAATTGATAATTTACAGCTGATGAAGTGGATGGCATTCATTTCTCAGTAATGATTGACTTCATCTGAGGTGTTTTTGAATGCTTGTCTGTTTAGGCTGCAATACCTTTACAGCTACAGCTACACACATTTCTGTTGTACACATAAGTTTGTGTACTATTTTAATGTGAAATACATTCAGACTGTGGTATTTGTGACATGACACTGTTGTCTCTGGACTTCTATTCAATGGCTATGTTCTGTAAGGAGTTTGAATCCCACAGGCAGCCTTTACAAATACCACAAGTTATGCTGCTTTTACAACTGCATGCAGGCATTTTTGTACGTTTTTATATGTCACATTACTATATGTCACAGTGAGTGTTTCACAGAGTTTTGCATTGCACAGGAATGCATAGTTTATGCTGCCATAAGCTGTCCATCTAATCATCTTCATAAGTGGTCTCCACATAATTATGAACATGTGCGTATCACGGTCTTTCAGATGGCAACCAGACCTAGGAGTTTCAATTTCTCCCCACATGAAAATGAGATTATTATAATTGCGTGCACTTTGACAACATGGATGGAGATTTTTTGGATTGCAGTGAATACAGTAGGGAGGAATAAAGTGTGAACTGACATCACCAACATGATTAATACAGTTGGAGGTCACAATAGATCCTTTAAGACCTGTCACCAATGCTTCTCTGACATGATCCTCCATGCAGCCAACAGTTTATGATGCTATGATAGATTGAGGGATGACCCTAGTGGTGGCCAACTATTGACACTTCTGATTAGATCACAGTATTTCTTGCATCCCTGCATACAGCAAGTGGGGAGCGATGCATACCTGGAATGCAATAGAAGCAGGAGTTTCAGGCTGAATATGTAAGTCTAACTTTGAATGACATGGATGACTGCAGAGTAAATCTTTGCATATTGATGTTGCATGCATATTCATCTGTTGCAATTTTGGATTTTCAGCAGTGGAAATGAATTGTGCACACAGATCCACACAGGGTGATAACAATCAGTGTACGTGTAATGACATGTAGTCATACAACTGTACTACAGATAGAACGGTGCAACCAACATGTGTAATGCTGTCTGCATTGAGGTTTATAGGTCCATCTGCTTTTGCACACCACCAGGAAATGTTAGGTATGTCTCCCTACAGTGTTACTGTGACTACTATCTATTATTGCCTCAGCCTGATGTCACAGCACTGCTATTTACTGTCATATTGATATTTCCTTAACACTGTACACTACAGGTACATCCACTGGGAGCCCAAGCCATGCAGGTGCAAGTACAGACAGACCAGGTATGTTATCACAGCAGGTTCATAGGTTGCAGCAATATGTAGCAGACCTGTGACACATGACATTAATGTCACTGTTTTTTCTGCACTGTGACATCTGGCCAACAGGTGTGTCATACATCACTTGAGTATCCACAGCCCTTGTTACTGTGTCGCATATGTCATACTGTCAGTATTCTGTTGCCTGCAGACATAACTGTGCTGTCTTTCTCTTTACTTTCCCGCTGCAGGATCCACATTACAACACACAAACTCACAACAGTGACAGCCTGTCAGTGCTATGCTATTACCTAGCTGTCATACATGTTATTGCTATTATTCCTGTTGTTGTCCTTCATTAATACTGTCTGTGTCCTTCCACCCATTAATAGGACAGACTAAATCATCATCAAGTGCACAAACAAGTGGTATGTCTATGTATCACCTACTGCATGTTTTAATGCTGTTGGAATGGCCCATATTGGCTATGATGTTATTAATAATGTCACCTTTGTTTCCCTACAACAGTTGAAGTTCATCCCTCATTTTCTGTGCCTTCTTCCCATGAGGACTTGTCAGATGTGTACGTTTGTATTTATTTCTTGATTTATTTGACATTTGTTTACCGGGAAAGTCCACCGGGCCAAAGAGAGCCCATTTTTATTGGAGGACTGCGGAGAAAAGCTCTAACATGTAAGAGTTACAGTAGTTACAAAAGTTACAAAATGTCTTTTCATTTTAGCAAAACAATGTAAACAGTATTACAAATTAGGTTTGATGGGAAAATAAATAAATTCAACTTTTACAAAAGTGTATTGAATACTAATATTACAAAAGCAGAAAAGTTCCTTGCAGGAATACCTGAGAAGCATGGGATAGAGGTGTGGAAACATGAAGAGGTCTCATTTGAGAGAATGGTAAAGGGTGAGATAGGGGTTGAAGAAGAAAGGGGAGATGAAATTGAAGAATGAAGTTGGGAAGAGAGAGAAAAGTCAGGTAGGAGAAGATAGACCCCCGGATTTACTAATCTTCCCTGCATGGAAGTGACCATTTAGGAGCAGGACGGCAGCATGCCATGCATATTAATGATGCGTGTGGCCCGAGCTCCTAGGATTTCACAGAGTGTGTAAGAGTGCAGGGGGCATGTCTGAGAGCATACCTCTCAGAATAAACACATCCTGCAATGTAGAGTAGCAGAAAGAGGTATGCAATGAGCAAAACAATAGTCCCACCAGGGGCTCCAATATCCTAGACCTGGTCATTACCAACATGGGAAATCAATGCTCCATACCTATGGTCACCCCCTCGTTAGTCAGGTCTGACCATAAGCTAATCACCCTTAACATCCACATCCCACCCCCACCCCCCAGTAAAGAAACCACCATAAAAAACTTCTCCAAAGCCAACTTCATGCTACTCAAGTCAGAAGTGACAAACTTCATGACACTCATGCAGACGGGAACTGAAAGTTCAACTGCTGAATCCTACACTATGGCACTGTACGAGCACATCCACTCATGCATGAATCGTGCCATCCCATATAGAACCAAAATGCTCTCATCCAAAAAGGAAGCCAATCTGGTGGTCCCCTGCCATAAACAAACTTTACAACAAAAGGAAGAAACTTTTGCAGAAAAGAGGAAAATCCCAGGATGCAAAAAAACTCCCTTACTAGCCTCAGTAAGAAACTGAGATGCCTCATAAAATCCTCCAAAGCTAGTTACGAAAATAAAATTGCCAAAGATTCCAAAGACAACCACAAAGCATTCTATAATTATGTCAAGAATCTAAATGGCAATGCTCAGATCTGCTCTGAGCTAAAACAGAATGGCATATGGCATTAAATATACTGATCCGAAGGATATTGCCAATATCCTGGCAGATCGATTCAGTGCCAACTTCACCCCACTCTCACCCCCTAAATGGCCCATCTCAATACCGGAAGATTGCCAAATTCCAGTAATAACAGCCACACAGGTACAAAACGCACTCTCTAAAGCCAAGAATACAGCATCCATGGGACCAGATGACATCCCGGGCTGTGTACTACATGAACTACAATATGAACTGGCACCTCACCTAAGTGTCGTGTTTAATCATAGCCTCACCTCAGGTTTCGTGCCCACTGAGTAGCGCAGAGCTACAGTTATCCCAATCCACAAGGGGGGATCCACCTTGGATCCCAGAAACTACCGTCCCATCAGTCTGAAAAGCCTTATCTGCAAGGCCATGGAGTGTATTATCATGGAACTTATAAACAAAGACACTGGCAACCTTCAAACACTGGACTCCACCCAGTTTGGGTTTGTGAAGGGCCGGTCTTGTCTCCTGAACCTGATTGACTTCTTTGAGTCAGTCTCCAGAGCCATGGACAAGGGTAAGGTGGTCCACACAGCCTATCTAGACCTTGCCAAGGCCTTTGACACCATCCCCCACTCTGGAATCATAGATAAACTTACTAAGTTGGGCATTAATCCCTATGTCACCCAATGGGTTGCTAAATGGCTTACTGATAGAACCCACACTGTAAAAGTAGCCGACTCCAAATCCATCTCCAGACAAGTGACAAGTGGAGTACCTCAGGGTTCAGTCCTGGGGCGCTCTTGTTTGGCATCTACTTCTCTGAAGTACAGGTCAACACTAAGGGACTCTGGCTAACAAAGTTTGCAGATGACTGCAAACTGGGAGCCATTATTGAATCCCCAAATGATGTGGATACTCTACAAAAGGGCCTTACAGAAACAGATGCTTGGTGCCAGAGCCATGGGCTCAAGCTCAATGCCAAGAAATGTATTGTTATCCCTTTGGGAAAAAACATGTATCCATGAATTACCATATAGGTGGCAGTACACTAAACACAGAAAGTGTGATAAGAGACTTAGGGACACAGGTGGACAGTGGTCTCACCTTCGATAACCACATCGCCACAACAGTCAGGAAATCCTTCTATGTGGCACACCTCATCACGAAGGGCTTTTCATCCAGAAAAAGGAGGTCATTGTCCCACTGTACTCATCCCTCATTAGACCCATTATAGAATACAATGCCCCATTTGTATGTACCTCTCAAGACATCTGCAACAACTGGAAAGGCCTCAGAAATACCTCACTAAAACAATCACAGGCCTAAAGCAGATGCCCTACGCTGACCGCCTTAAAAAACTCCAGCTATACTCTGTCGCATATCGTCTACTCAGAGGCGATCTCTGCTTAACATACAAGGCCATGTCAAACCCAGAGCTGTTGGACATGCTACACTTAAAGAAATCCCAATCCCTCAGAGCTACATGCTCCAGGGATCTAAACCTTGTCATCACAATAAACAAAACATGTTGGAGGGATAGGTTCCTGACCCAGAGACTCCCCAGACTCTGGAATAGATTGCCCATACATGTCAAGCAGAGTGCCTCTTTGGACCTCTTCAAGAGGAACATTGATGATTGGATGGGAGAAAGGAAATTCACCCCAGGGATCACGTCAGTCGCCCTGCTAGACAGGGGTCCAGGAAAGTAAATAATGTGGGAAGAAATAGCCAGGGAATTGTTATGGCTAGGCTTGTATAGGCCCTAGGGCGGATAGCCTAGTACCAACCTATAAACCTATGAACCTATGAAAACCACTCACAAGTGACCACATATCCACACCAACAGTTCCCCTTGTGTATATCAGCAACAGAATGTAGAAATAAAATGAAGAAACCCTTTTTTTTCTTTAAAAATCCAATTACAGCTAACCGTAGGTGCGCAGGTGTGCCCATCACTTAGCTATGGTTAAAGCAGCTTAAAAGGCTGAAGAGGATAACAAGGAAGATATATACAAATGAAGTAGCATAGCAATAGTGTAGTGGGCAGAACATTTGCCTTACGAGCAGGCATTTCCAGTTCGAGTCCTACTGCAATACATTCCATTTTACGTGGCAAAACACATTATGACCAATATTTTTGTTGCATAACCCACTAAATAACATATATTTATGAACTGGAGTACTGCAGTAAATGCACATGTGAGGTGTCAGTGTCATAATGAATAACGCACCAGGTGTAAGCACAAATAAGCAGTAGTAAGCATATTTAAGCACCAGTAAGTGGCCTTAAGCCCATTTGCATGGCAGTAAGCAATGCCTACACTGACTAAGCAATTCTAAAGCTAACTCTCTGTAAGCAGATGTAATGGCAGGTTAGCAGTGCTTACCATCATGCAAACCCACTTATAACTGCTCAAAAGTGCCTTAATCACTCTGTATCCAACTAACCTTGTTCTGCCCATCAACAAAGCAAATAGCCATGCAGGTCTCAAACCCAGGACCTTATGCACTATAGTCCCAGTAGTTATCCACCAAGCCATCACAGAAGTACAGAAGAATGAGGTAGTAGCAAACAAGTCCCCACCATAGTATAACCAACCTGAACCTGGGAAAAGCATCAGTATACAGTCATATGTACCATAACCCACTACATAACATAAATATGTGAACTGGAGTACAGCAGTAAGCCCAGAAGTGAGGTGTAATTGTAATAGAGTGTTGAATTCCCCAATAAAACACAAGGACCCCAGAGAGTGTATGTACACATCAATCAGGGATATCAGGCATACATATAAGGTGTAATGAATAATAACACAATGCCAAAAAGGCATTATAATGAAGGTCTAATATAAGCAATGCTAAGCATTGCACAGGCCAGCTTAGGAGGTGTGAGCAATGTGTAGACCAGCTAACTCTTTCTGCCAGTGGTATAACCCTTTAAACAATGCCAACCTTAGGTAAGCAGGCTTGCCCATAGCTTAGCCTTTTCAAAACTGGCCAATCACGGAAAGGTGCGGGAAATCAGCCCTACTTAAACCCAAGAGGTGGTAATACATCTCATAACTGATTGTAGCTTCCCCTTGCAGGCACTATGGCAGTAAGGGGAGAAGGAGTGCGCTTCCAGGTGCAGAGCTGGTGCATCCAGGTGTCCAAGGTCATGGCCGGACTCCTAGTTAAAGACCATGCACAGAGACTGCTGCAGGGCCAGTACCAGGTCTCCCAATATAAGGCTGAAGCCTTGGACTATCTCGCCCGTGACTTCACCAGTGCCACTGGCATACCCCAAACTGGTGAGCAGGTCAGGCAGCACTATGCTGACCTGAAGCAGTGGAAGGGGGACCTCTTGGATGAGTGGCTCCAAGAGGCTAGAACATCAGGGGATGTTCCAGATGTGTGTAAGCATCACCCCAGTATGTGTGTAATAAGTGCCAGCTCAGGTATATAATGGATAGGTATGGCTAAATATTCCTCTTATGTCCCCCACAGCTGCAAAGGAGCAGGCCCAAACCAGGAGGCTCACATTAGCCACCTGGCGAGGTTGCGATGCGAGGCAGGTCAGTAATACCCATGCTTTTACTGCCATAGGAAATAAAAATAAAAGTAGTAGCAAATTAATTGCTTGTATAAAACCTGTATTGTTCAAGGCAAGTACTGCATACACTAAAGAATATGGCAGGAAGAGACTTGTATTGTGTGTATATGTCAATAAAAGTGTAATATCCTGACAAAACAGGTCTAACTGCTGGACTGCATGTATATATTCTGGTATCATATGGTAATGTAGATTCACAATCTTGTAATAGTACTGTTGTATTAAGCACTGTTACCCATACCATGCACCATCAATTGAATGTGTAGGAATGCCTGTATATGACAGGTGTAATCCCCAGAGGCCATTTAGTACAACTGAGAGACACATACACAGTAAACAGGGAAAATGCAGACAACAAAAACTGAATAGCACATGCAACTGAGATATGAACTGTTGCTTTTTTAGCACACACAGCCACAGTTCGAATTCTGCCAGTGGTAGTAGTCTGCATATAGAATCATACCCCACAGCTGTACAGATATGTCCAGAATGTCTATTAAAGTGGCCCATATCTATTGCCTATTAACCTGTCCCCCTGAGAAATCAGTGGGATGATCCCAGACATATAGGTAGCAAACAGGGAATACAACTGATTGACACACATCTATGACAAGAAACCTGGCCCACTAGCAACTCCCCAATACCTTATGTGACTAAGAAGCCACGTATATCCCATTTACATCCCAACTTGTTAAGATGTGGTCAGAGTGTGTACAGTATCAGAGTGAGATGCATGTGAATAATAGTAATGTGGACTCTGGTACTGTGTGTGGGAACATTCAGCGAGTGCTAATAAACATTCCTCACACAGGTCTGTCAGATACCAACACTGTGCCCAATAATACAAGAATGATATGCAGTTGCTCTGAATAATGAGGTATTACACATCACTGTTGCCCACACTGTCCTACAACATATAACTGTCTAGGAAATCTGTATAAAAGTGTTGTTAAACAAGGTCAGAATGCATAAGCACAGGGGATTAATAAGACAGAAAGCAGAATGGAGATATACAGCAGTATCAATATAGCAGACACAACTGTGATTGACAGTGTTTAAGCTGTAGCAGACACAGCCATGATCTGAATCCTGGGAGTGGAATTAGACTGTATATAGATTCATACCCCACAACTGTACACATGGCCAGAATGTCCAGCATATGTGCCCATATCTGCTGCCTGTCCCCCTGTCCCCCTAGTAAGTCTGAAGGATGTTCCCAGATGTGTAGCCAGCAAACAGGGAATATAAGGGATTGTCAACCATCATGAGAACACACCTGTCACTGTAGCAGCCCCCAAAACTGTTAGAAGAGTAATATTTCAAGTATGTCCTATCTACACTCCCATGTTGTCAAGCTGTGACCAGTGTGTACAGTAACAGAGTGAGATGTATGTGCATAATAGTAATGTGTAATCTGGAACTTTGTGTGGTAGCAGTCAGGTAGTGCTAACAAACATTGCTCCTACAGGTATGTTGGATATGAACACTGTGCTGGGAAATACAGACCAATGTAACCTGTACTGGTACTGTCTACCCTGGTATTGTAGGGGAATGTGAATGTTGCAGTTTCTCTGAATAATAAAGTATCACTGGTCACTGTCACCCACACTGTGCTACATAATATAACTGTGTAGGAAAGCATGTATATGTGTGTGTCAGGTCACTAAAGCTGGAAGAGGGCAATATTCGAGATATGTCCAGGCACAGCAGAATGTGGTGAACACATGGCCAGGGTCTGTGCAGAAAGAGTTGGATAGCATAGTACAAAACATCAACCTGGAATCTGGGCATATGTGTACAAACAGTTAGTCAGTATTAACAAACATTCCCTCCACAGGTATACCAGGTAAGAGGTGTATACTGCAGGTAAAATCGGTTCATGTGTAATGATGACAACAGCCATATCACTGTCCAAAATAAGGCTATAGGGTAGTGTAGTAAGACTTGTAATGTACAGATAACAGCACTGACTACGAAAGTAATGTGGACTACAGAAATATACTACTTGTTAATTGACATCTTTCTCCCCCCCAAACCTTATCTCCAACAATAATCAACATACCTACCCAAACTGGTATGTAATGACTCTGATAATGTCCAATTGTTTGATAAATATTTTAATGGTTCCCATGCATGTGCCATATTGAATTATTCCAACATTGTTGGCATGGTGCCATCAACATACCTGCATGCTGTTCTTATTACCACTGTGGTCCCATATATGCATGTGTTTTGTTTACTATGCAACTGTTCTGTATCTGGTGTCTGGGTTAATGGGAATATCTATGCATGCTGTTATCCCTAACCTTGGAAAGTGTTGACTATTACTAACCCATATATGATGATGAAATCTAAACACTATAGCATGCTTGGGAAGGCCGGTCCCAGCGGACCTACCTGTCCCAACTCAGCTGGCTGTGGCACCGGGCACCAGCATGTCTGGGGCCCAACCCCGGACCTCCCTGTCCGTTGGTCCTGCACCACCTTCGGGTGGAACTGCCTCAAGGGATGGGGCACATGCCCCTGGGAGTGGGCACCGACAGGCACCTGTCATCTGTCGCCAGGTAGGGGTTGTGGTGCGTAGAGAGATCATCCAGCAGGTTGGTGATCTCCTACACCAGCTCAAGGGCCTCATGTCATGATTAGAGTGTCAGCCTGGCTCTGCGGCTCAGCCTACAGCACAGCGACCTGCGAGGCTGTGAAAGTGCAGTGGTGACTGCCAATGGGTGGAGACCTCAGTCCCACTGTTACCACTAGGGGGCTTGTGGGCTTCTGATATCCCAACACTCCTCTCCATTAAGGTGTTCCACCCCCATGTGTCTTATATCACCCCTGTATGCGTCTTGTTTGTCTTGTCTGTTAACCTACCCAACCTATCTCCCCAAATATACCTACTACCCCTCCCCAACATCCCACTCTCACCTGAAAGAAAAAGAAAAAGGGCAATCTGTTCCCACAAAAAAATCTCGCCCCATACATAGCTGTCCATTTCGCACATGTGTCCGCTGGACACATGTAATCCAGTCTAACTGGCATCACAACTTGTTATTGTTCTCCTCACACCTCTCTCAGGTGTTTAAGTATCCAAATCTACCTCCAAATTCAGTGTATATGGACAGCTGTTGCTGTAAAAGAAATGGGCAGCTGTGCACCTTCCCTACACACTTCCTGCTCATCCCTAGCTATTTTCCCTACTGTCTTTCCCTCGTTGTGCCCCTTTTTCACCACTGTCCTATCAACCCTTTTATCTTTTCTTTTAAAGAAATTAGCATGGGGGAAAGTGGGACTAAGCACTTTTAAGCAGCAGTAAGCGGGTTTAAGCCTGTTTGCATGGGGGTAAGCAATGCCTACATAGGTTAAGCAATTTAGAAGCTAACTGAGTATAAAAAACTGTAACCAGAAGTTAGCAGTGCTTACCTCCACGCAAACATTCGCAAACCCGCTTACAACTGCTCAAAAGTGACTTAATCACTCTGTATCCAATGGCCCTTGCTCAGCCCAGCAACAAAATAAACAGCCTTTGCAAGGCTCAAACCCAGGACTCCAAATACCATAGCCAAAGTGATTTACCACAAAGCCATGTCAGATATACATAACCCTGATGTATTCACAAACATATCATCCAGCCCATTCAGTCAACAGTACAGAGAATGTATTCCAACATTTAGATGTATGTGTGTGTCTAAATATATTAATATCTAAACAGATACAACATATTTATATATGTATATATATATATATATATATATATATATATATATTTTTTTTTTTTTTTAGAAATATATATATATATATATATATATATATATATATATTTTTTTAGAAATATATACATATATATAAATATATAAGAACATATATGCATGCAAATGCCTACATCGACACATATATATATGCCTACACGAATATGTCTACATATACACAGCAAGTTACATATATGCACGCAGATATATATCTATGTAGGTATATACAAACATAGTTATATATATGTAAGCATATATATATATATATATATATATATATATATATATATATATATATATATCTATCTATATATATATTTATGTATAGGTATATATGGCCATACATGTGTAGATAGCAATGGTAGATTAACAAAAACATATATGTCCACATGCACCGTTAATGAGGTTGAGAAGCCCCAAACAATATACGTCTTGTACAAATAGGCATACCACCCCCAGAGCCAAACACGTCCTCCCTGCAATACACTGCCAAGTGCTGCAGATCCTATAACCAGGACCTGACACGACACGGGCACAAGATGTTAACAGTACTACATCCCACCCGTATGATGTCAGGCTGGTATTGGTAACATATCATGCAGTACAGTCTGGCTCCCATAGGAAATGTAAAATGTGGCAGCTATCAACATCCCCAGGATACATATACACAGACACATATATGCAGATACAGATATACCTATAAATATATATATATATATATATATATATATATATATATATATATATATATATATATATATATATAGATATACATGTGACTACACATACACACGCAGAGATATGTACAGTAAGATACATATGTAGAAGGTGCACGCAATATGGAACAGCCACTATGCCTTCAGTTAAAACACCTTAACAACTGGACACTGTATGGGCCACCCATACAAATGCAAATCGTTGCCTGCAACATATACCCACATAGAAGTCATAGGAAAAAACACCACACACAGGTTTGCAGAAATGGAAAACCTTTATTTGTGTACTATTACAATTCTATATGCCATGTCACATCGCTGTTCAGACACTAGCATCCATCTAAACAGAGAAATGCAACTGTGAAACAGTTATACTAATACAGTAGTCTGGAAAGGTTCACAACTGTTGCTGTCCAGGCCAAACCCTTCAAATTGTACAATAGTAACGACAGACTGGGCCACAGGATACCAAACAATCAACAGTAAGTAATGCAGGTGTATAGCTCAGCAGCTTCTATCTGCATTCTGTACACAATCACTAGGCGGTAAAGACTTCAGCTGACCAAATGGGATGTAACTGTTACATAACAAGGCATAACTGAGACCATCACAAGCACACTGACAAATAGAACAGTCTGTATGGCAGGAGGCAGTAGACCTGCATTAACTCAATTTATGTAAGTAATGTAAATATAGGTGAAGTATACAGTACTGTACATCCAGATACCTTAAGGGAGCTCACCCCTGATACCCCCACATTTTGCAACAGCCTAGGTCATTTATGGTGCATTCCCCCATAGACTCAATAATACAGAGCCATATACCACTGTTACATACACTGGTCTCCGGAGTGCATAAGGGCTCACATGTATTGTGTAGGTGAAGCCCACACATATATGGCCCCAGCCCCACCGTATGTGTGGGGGATAGAACAGCAGTGGACTGATGGCAGCAATGGCAGTGTGATATATTCACAGCCCACTACAGAACAACCCCTGACAGCATGTCATATGTGCAAAGCTTGGTATGTAGGTGAAGGACAGAGGCTGGAACACAGGCCCATATGTGAAAAACTGTTGCAATACACTAAGCAAGTCACTGGTGTTACAGGATAGTCTGCAACATACCTTTAGTTAGGGAATTAAGGTTAGAAACATAAATGGATGGAGCCATGTACTGATAGCACTCAACACACACACTGATAGTGAAATATCTGACACAGGACCTGTGTGGTGGACAGACAAAACATGATAGGCACACCTCTGGTCACCAAGAAGATAGGCCCACAGTTGAGAGCTATGCAGACAGACTGCATTCCAAGGTAAACTAGTATGTACACACACACCCTGCAACACCAGTACTATACAAAGCATAACACAACTCTACTCGCACTCTGTCTGTAGTTCTGGATCCTCCTACAAATATGTAGCTGGCCTGAGTGTGCCGGCTCTCATTTAAGAGGTATTGCTACCTGCTGCCTGTAACACTGATGCCCACACACAGGAAGGATGTCCATCACACAGGAAAGGTAAAAGGACCACGCCCACATGATGTAGGGATTTATAGTAGGTGGTTGCCATGAAAGTGGTAATTGGAAGTACTACACAGCAAGCTGCATGCAGTTAGCAAGTGTAGGACACTGACTGGTGCAGAGGCCATCACCTGATCAAGTGCATCACCTACTAAAGCCAGGCTGCAATCTATTCGAAGCGGCTCAAAAGATGCAGGCATTTAGCTAGCTGCCATTTATAAAGACATCATTCCCACAACAGGTATGTGAAGTATATGTACATGTATTAGAATGTAGTACCTGGTCCATCATAATGGAACAGATGATGTGGAATGAGTTATATTTGCCATCAGGTGTTGTTGTGATGATGTTCAACTGAACAACTGCTATAGACAATAGTGTCTGTCTCTGTGGGTAGTGCCTAAATAAATTTAATGTTAAGCGCTTTTCGTTTGATATAATAAACAAACTTCTTCAGACAAATGTATCATCTCACACAGGAAGTATAAATACACCTTAATTTAAAAACATAATTAATTAATCAATTATAGTCATTTGGACTAAAAGACACACTAACATCTTCATACAGCTTACCTAATCTATCTGGTACTACTAAAACAAGTATAAGTAAAACCAAAAAAATAATAATAAAAATAAAATGAAAATATATATACATACATATGTAGAAAAACAAAACACTATGATGTAAAGGAGTGAAGACCAACAATTAATTCAGGGACTCTGACTAAATTGTTGAAGAACTCATGTTTAAGCAAGTAGGCATCCCTTCATCTCTTTAAACTTTTAAGTTTTAGAATGCTGCTGATAGAGCAGCATTCATTCAAGCCCGGGAAACTATAGGTTTTTGAGCAAATGTGTGAATTGGATATAAGGCAAAATTTTAGACAGAGGCATGGTATGTGCACCAATGATGATAGAAGCAAGATGGAAAGAGAATGCCTTAATTTTATTAAAACACATGACATCCGCATTTGCAAACCAGACAAGTGAGGGGGGTTAGTAGTGCTTGATAGCTCAGACTATTTTGAACGTATGGTGAACTTACTTGATAGCTCTTCTTACACACCTAGTTCACGATCGGAAATGAACAGAGCATATAACAGCATCAAAAATAGTATTGAGGAGATGTACATAGAGGGAAGGGTTGACCAGAACATTTTTAATTACATGTCCACTGTGTACCCCAGATACCCTTCTTTGTTTGGTATACCTAAAATCCACAAAGATGTGGGTAATCCCCCTATGTGTCCATTAGTTGATGGATGAGGATCACCCACATACTCATGTGCGAAAATTGTAGACTCTGTTCTACAAAAATTTTTTGTTTGTGAACATCAAATTTGCAAAGATTCATGGTCATTTCTAGAGAAAATTAATGGATTAGAGTTTACTACAAGATACAATTTCCTCAGTGTGGATGTAAAGGATTTGTATATGTGCATTCCTCATGTTATTGCTACCGACTGGGTAGGTCAAGTTTTAAAGAAAAATGGTGCTACTAGGAACGAAATAGATTTAGTCAGTGAACTAACAGATTTAATTCTTGATAACAACATTTTTAAGTCCGGTGATAATTTTTACCTACAAAAAGTAGGGGTCACAATGGGTTCCCCTTGTGATGCCAGTATTGCCAATTTTGTTATGGCCCATTGGGAGCGTGTGTTTGTATTTAACAATTTGGAGGTTAAAGATAGAATAGTCTTCTATACATGTTACCTGGATGACATTTTCATCCTGTTGGATAGAAATGAAGTGACCAGTAATATGGTAGTAAATCATTTTAATGGCACCACCCAGTTTTTGAAATTCACCTCTCCATTTAGTATGGAAGCTATTGCTTACTTGGATATATGGTTATCAAAAGATTCTATAATTAAAAGCGATGTAGCAAAAATTCACAGGAAAAGCACGTATTCAAATTGCTTTTTATGCTTTTCGAGCTGTCACCCTTATTATCAGAAACGGGCATTTTTTAAAGGCCAGCTGGTGAGGGCAGCTCGCATTATTAGTCGCAACGTTGATTTTAAAAAAGAATGTAAACTACCTAAAAGTATGTTCTTACATCGGGGGTATCCCGAAATGTTGATCAACGATCTTGTAGAAGAAGTCACGAATAAGAGAACAAGATGTATGTACAAGCCGATTTTAGGCACTAGGCACACACAGACACAACTAGTTTGGAATTTGGGACCGGGTTTGGTTAATGTTGACAACATTGTCATTAAACCTAACATTCAGGGTCCAATGTTTATTACTACCTACAACATTGACAGCAATGTTTGTACAGGCATTATTCGGAAAAACTGAGCCCTATTTAGAAGTGACCCAAGTGTGTACAATAGGATGGGTCATCAGCCTGTTGTGACTTATAAGAAAGCTAAACATTTAAAGGCATTCTTTGAGCAGCACCAACGTACACATCCTAAAACTGCTGGAATGTATAAATGCCAAGCATGTAACTATTGCAAATACATAATAGAATCCAACAGATTTAATGTGCAGGATTTTCAATATAGTTTGAAATGTAGGGTGAACTATAACTCTAAAATGATTGTCTGCTTAGCTCAGTGTCAGGTTTGCCCTGCTTTCTACATTGGAAAAACAGAGAGGCAACTCCGTGACAGGCTATATGAGCATGTTTATGCTATTAATAAAAAAAAAAAATCAGAAAATGTACTTGCCAAACATATATTAACTTGCCCTGAGCATAGTTTTAAATTTTTAGTGATAGATCAAATCCTTCAGGACGTTAGGGGTCACCCCTAAAACTAGAAGAATTAGAGTTATTATGGCAGATAAGATTAAATGCCTATAGTTTCCCGGGCTTGAATGAATGCTGCTCTATCAGCAGCATTCTAAAACTTAAAAGTTTAAAGAGGTGAAGGGATGCCTACTTGCTTAAACATGAGTTTTTCAACAATTTAGTCAGAGTCCCTGAATTAATTGTTGGTCTTCACTCCTTTACATCATAGTGTTTTGTTTTTCTACATATGTATGTATATATATTTTCATTTTATTTTTATTATTATTTTTTTTGGTTTTACTTATACTTGTTTTAGTAGTACTAGATAGATTAGGTAAGCTGTATGAAGGTAGTAGTGTGTCTTTTAGTCCAAATGACTATAATTGATTAATTAATTATGTTTTTAAATTAAGGTGTATTTATACTTCCTGTGTGAGATGATACATTTGTCTGAAGAAGTTTGTTTATTATATCAAACGAAAAGCGCTTAACATTAAATTTATTTATTCACTCAGTTTGCTCGGGTGGACACTTTGTCTACATCAGATTTGTTGTTTTTTTATGTTTTTGCAGTTTAACCTTCGTTTTCAGTCTGTGGGTAGTGGGCCATAGCTGTCAACTGTGCAGGTCACCACTGACAGACAAGATGTAAGCCATCACAGTGTGTGTTGTGTAATGGGAAGTATGTATATTACATGGTCAATAGCTGGTAGTGGAAGTAATGTGGGAGCCACAGCCCACCACTGGCAGGATACTCAGGTGAATCTGTAATGTAGCATGCCAGAATGCCGTAGGTGTGTGATACGGTTACCTGAAATAAAGTCCCAAATATAGCCCACTAATGTCAGGCCGTGTCCATATGTAGCACCTGTCTGTGTTGTAGCAAGGCAAAACAGTGCAGCTGTGCAGGAAGGTGTTGTGAGATTGTGGATCTGATGTCTGAATGTATCCCACATATAGCTATGCATATGTGTAAATATGTCACATATATAATATATAAGGATATACATGTATATCAGCATGTATGTCCAGAAATATACATATATCCATGTGTAGACATATATATGTGCCCATATATATGGCATGACATATATCTACACATATATAGATATATACCTATATGCACATGTCTACATATGTACAAACACACACACATATATGTATGTAAAGACATGTCCTCTATATCACTGCAACAGTGATGTGTGCTATGTGCAAAGCAGCAGCACACATAGCAATACACACATATATCTACAGCTGCCAGTGTGTGCACCATGGATGGGTATGTCACATGTTAGTCCCTTATTGGCACCACATTTCCCCCATCTTTGAAGTATGCAATGGGAATATGGGGAAGTATGGCAGGTACATATGTGGAGGTGGTCACGATTGGTAGATATAAAGGACAGTCTACAGGGGTGGTATGTGACACATGTGGTGGGTAAACAACGTGGATAGTGTGTATGTGGTCTGTGATGTGGATGCCCCATGGTCCCCAATATGAACACAATGGGAACGAGCCTCCCACCCACTGCCACTCACAACAGCAGTCCACGTCCTGAAGGTGCCTGTCTGGAGGCTGAGCAGGAGGAGCATGCTGGCTGTGTAAATGTGTACTGGATGCCTCAGACTGATGTAGCACATCCCTCAAGTGTCTGTGGAGCCTGGTATGGAACAGATCCTAGACCTGAGCTCAGGGGACAGGAACATGTCTGTGTGTACCCTGAGGGGGGGCAACATCCCCTGGGTGGTTCCACCTGATGGTATTGCTGTAATAATACACAAGGAGGCCTCAGGTTGAGACACACATGTGATGTGGCCAGGTATCATGGGCAGATGGGAGTGGATAGGTGGATCAGTTGGCCCAAAGAACATATACATGTTATTGTGTCACTGTTATAGAACATTTGTTGGTAGTAATCATCTACACAATTCCGGTACATGTCCAAAAGCATGCATAGATATCCTCAATAACACAGACTGTCAGATGTGCAGCAATCTCAGAGCAGTCATACCACTGGCATATATGTAACCATAGTGGCCCTGACAATGGCATGCAGGTGAATAGTCTGCAACAGACCAGCAATGATAGTGTCCACACAGGGGACATGGCTACAATCACATAGCAGAAGGTGTGGTACAATACAAAATCTGTCCAAACGGTAGTTAAGCTGTAGCCATACCTAATGAGTTGTGTGTACAGTCTGTTGAAGCTGATATGGTGAGGGGTGACAGAGATGTGTAGTACGAACTGTGGTAACCTTGCCGTATGAGTTGCTCAGACCTGTTTCAATCTTTATGTCTTTCAGCCAAGATGGCACATGCATGGTTGCCCACTTTTTCCAATGCTGAGAATGACATGTTGATAGCCCACATAATCCAGCACTATCCACTGCTGTTTGGCAGGCACGCACATGAGCAGCAGATGCAGACCACCCTGTGGAATGACCTAGTCCACAGGGTCAATGATGTCAGACTGCACAACCGCAGTTATGAGCAGGTCCAGCATTATTGTTCTGATCTGCTTCGCAATGCCCGTCACAGGGGGCACCATGCCATCTATTCCCCCGACACTTGTGGAGGAGCTCCTGGCCAGCCTCATGGCACCTGCTTATTTGGACTACCAACAACCTCTGAACCAATTCATGGAGGTGGGTGTCACCCACACACCGGCCGAGGATCGTGCAGGTAAGGTTGAGCAGGAGCAGGTCTGGAAGTTAGAGAGGTGTTCCTTAAGTGAGTGTTTAAAGGCTGAAGGCATGTGGTTGGATATAATAGTCAAGGGGAGGGTGTTCCAGATTTTTTTCTATCGGGCAAGAGTATAGACTTTGACCAGCAGTTATCCTGGGACACTGAATGACTAAAAGTTGTTTATTTTCTAACCTAAGGGATCTAGTGGGGGTGTAGGTATGGATGATGGTGTTCAGAGTTGGGCAGGATGAGGGTTTATGAATGATCTTGTGAACCATTTTAAATTGTTGGAAGGGTAGGTATTGGGGATGTTCAAGCCATTTGAGAGAGAGAAGGGGAATGCAGTGATGTGTGGAGTATTGTGCATCAGTGGCAAATTTTGAAACTTTATTGTAGCAAGTTTTGAGGTTAGTTTGTAAATTTGTAAGAACAGGGGCACCATATAAGAGAGTAGGGAGAAGGGAGGAGGTGACAAGAGTGAGTATTGCGGGTGGGGCAAAGAAATGCTTGTGCTGGTAGAGAATACCATGTTTTTGGTGTGTTTTCTTAATACTGTTTTGAATATGGAGGTCAAATGTAAGGTGTTCATCAATGGTGACACCTAGAAGTTTGGTATGGGAAGCAAGCTCTATTTTGGTGTTGTTCTTTGAGAGAATAGTAAATTGGCTTTTATTTAGGGAGAGAGTTTTAGGGGTGAAAAGTAGAAGTATGGTTTTAGAAGGGTTGAGTAGTAATTGATTGGATTGCTAGAAAGGCAGCTTTCAATGGATGTGAAAGCAGCTTGGTTGATCTGTTGAAGGTGAGAAATAGAGCTGGAAGAGCAGATGACTGTGGAGTCATCAGTGTATTGTATGAGTATAGACTGTAGGGTGGAGGTATGTAGGTCATTAGTGAAGATGTTGAATAAGAGGGGGCCAAGGATAGAGCCTTAGGGACCTCCTATTGAGGTACTCTGGAATGAGGAGATGGTGTCTAGACATTTATCTGCCTGCCTATTAGATAAATAGCTAGTAAACTACCATGTAAATGGAGAGGATAGTCCAAGGTCATTTAGTTTTTGACTAAAAAGCTGATGTGGAACAGTGTCAAAAGCTTTAGAAATATCAAGGAACAGAGAGGAGACAAGTTTGCCAGAGCCCCTTGCTTTGTTAATAGTATCACTGAAGGATAAACGAGCAGTATTGGTGCTGTGATCACGTCTGAAGCTATACTGTATAGGTGTGATAAGTTGATTTTTTTAGGAGATATTGAATACTTTGAGAGTGGATCCACTTTTGAAGGAGTTTGGAGATGGGTGGCAGAAGGGCAGTGGGCCAGTAGTTGGACATTTTAATGGAGCTACTACCTTTGCGCAGAGGTATTATGAAGGATTTTTTCCATAGTGTTGGAATGTAAGCTTCTAGGATGTATCTGTTAATGAGGATGGATATAGGATATGCTATAGATTCAGCTGACAGTTTGAGATATTCATCTGGAAGAGTGTCTGGAGAATCAGAGCATGATTTCAGTTTAAGAAGCAGCCTTTTATTAGTACCTATGGAGACAGGTTGAAGTGTGAAAGTCAAACTAGTTGTGGGAAAAGTGGAGGGAGGGGAAGAGGGTGAGTCAAGGGTGGAAGAGGATATAGAGTTAGGGGAGGGGGTAACAGAAAGGGAAGAGTTGTATTGGAAAGTAGGGAGAGGGGGAGAGTTTGTAGTGATGTATTGTATGCATTCAATGAAGTGTTTGTTGAAAAGATTAGCTATTTGAGCAGGAGTTTTGTCAGGAAAAGGGGTGGGTTGATTTTCTTTTCAGGACTGTGGAGTGAAGTGATAGTAGACCAGAATTTTTGTGGATTTTGTTTAGTAGTAGATTGGATTGTTAGATAGTACTCTTTTTTTTTTGTTTTTTGTTATAGATTTATTTTGTCTGGTTGTTGTTATTGTGAAGTTGTCTAAATTGTAATAGGTCAGAGAGGGATTTGGATTTACTCCATTGTTTCCAGAGTCTGTCTCTGATTTTCATTAGATCTCTAGAAGCTTTGGATAGCCAAGGAGTAGAGTTGGTTTTAATTATTTTCCAATGTATGGATGCTAGGTGGTTTAGAATGTACAGGAAAGTTGTGTGGAAGTAGCTGACAGCATTGTTTAGATCAAGTATTCTAGTGATGGACCAGTTTATGTTTTTAATTTGTTAATAAGTGATTGTGCATCAAGGTTAGTGGTATTCCATGTGGTTTTGTATTGATGGTTTTTAAGGGGAAGAGAGAGAGACCTGAGAGCAAAAGCAAGGTGATGATCACTTTGAGTGTTAGGGAGGGTGCCAGAATTAGAATGTTTGGATGGATCAGAAACTATAATCCAGTCAAGTATGGAGCCCTGTCTTGTTATTGGTGTATCTAGTGAGGGTGTTGATAAGCTGAGTGAAGTTAAGCAGGTTTATGCTAGAGGTGGTGAATTTGCTGGTTAGGTTCTAACAGTTAATGTTGACATCACCTAGGACTTATCACATATGTAATGTATGTTGGATAGGTAACATTATTGGCAACTCCCTGTTATGCAGATTCCGTGACCCATATTCAGACAAGATGTAATAATAAGTCACTATTTTCTATAACATTTTAGTGAGATATATGTGTCATTTATATTTAATGATACCCAGCATGTGATGTAAGCATACTGTCCTGATCTGTATCATCTGTTTCTTCTGTTAGCAGATCAACTATCTGCATCCTCCATTAGTCTGTTCACTGATTCTGATGTGAGAGCGGATGTGTCTAAGTTTGGTAGCATGGGTCTGGCACACAGGACACTGACATGGTGATACAGTCCAGCCCAGATGGTGACAGTTATGTGAATGCAGCTGTAGCCCCATATGTAGAGAAAAACTTGTCCAGCCATCCTGACAATGAGGGGACATTGGGTGGTGGACAGGATGAGGCTTGTGAACAACAGAGTTGAAACTGCTGCTGATGTTGACAGTTCCCCACAACACATTGATACTGCCCATCACAGTAGACATAGACATGCAGCTAATGTGCATGGACATGTGTCTGAGGGTGTCTGCCTACTCCTCCAGGCAAAGGAACATTCAGAGCAATGTCATGGATCTGACATCTATGCACTTGCCTGTGCCACAAATCATGTTGCACACCAGCTGGGTGTGCTGCATGAAGAACAAGAGTGCAGACACAGTGAGCTAATAGTTTCACAGAATGAAAGTATGTTATTTGTGGCACAGACCGTAGAATACCTGGCCTCTACAGTACTACAGCAGTGTTGTAGTAAAAGCAGGGTTCACATGGAAGAGACAAATCCACTCTTAGCAGCACCAACCTTTTCCATCAGTCATCAATGTCTACCCTGCAACGGGCACATAACCTGCTCCTGGCCCATCTGCCTTAGGCCCAGCAATTTCGGTCAGACAGTCAAGTTGCAGTCATGCTCCTTCATCTCCACATGCTAGAATCACCACATTAGTCTCCTCTGTGGAGTAACCTGCACCACGTGTTTTCATCCATGGTAGGGGAACACCAGACTGCAGTGTGAGCTGTCAGCATGGGCACCGTAGACTGTTTTAGAATGAAACAGACAGTTGATCCATTTTGTCCGGTAGTATTATTCTTACATTTTTAATTTTCTCCAAATCTTTTGGGTTTCTAATACCATGACAGGCATGGACCCCATTCTTAAGTCAAAGTACGATTAAAGGTCACAAAATTAGTATTGTTTCAATCTTTGTTGTCAGCCAGAAGTGCTATTCGCAGTACCCACAATGTGCCCAGTAATGACTCCTTGTGTAATTCATATGGAGTTACATGTATTGGTAACATACCTAAGTATGATTGCAGATTCCTTTTTTATAAGACCCATTGCTCTTACTATTATTGGAACTGTCTGGATATCTTTCTTCCACATTGCTCTCATTCCTATCTGGAAATCCCGATATTTTATGACTTTATGTCTCTCTGTATGCAAGACACTGTAGTCACTGGGTGTGGCGATTTCAATGATCAATGCTACTTTTGTCTTCTTTTCATGTACTACGATATTTGGTTTTCTAGCATCTATCTTCTGAACTGCTGGTAATGGGTGATCCCATGTGATGTAGACTTCATCATTTTCTATGATGCTTTGTGGTTCATGTTTCCAGTGTTTTTCAGTCACTTCAGTGCCATAATGTTTGCACAATCCCTGGTGCAACAGTCTTGCCACATTATTATGCCTTTCAGTATATAGTCTTTCTGCCATTAGTATGTCACAACCAGCAATGGATTTTGTAAACCAATGTGTATATAGCCCACTGTCTTGTGCCATCAATATTAACCTTTCATCTCTTGGTTTGAATTCACTTCTCCTTAACCATCACTGTGTTCATTCCTGATCAACATGAGGTTCTTCCAGAAGTTTGCTATACTTGCAACTATATTACCTTATGGTGATGATGATTTCTCTGCAGAACACTGGCAATGTCACCTGCCTGTGTTTGTTGACAAGTCTGATGCCATATAAGTCCAACAGTTTTACTAAACATAGCCGACTCCATTTTTACATTACTTTATCCATACTTTAAAGTGATAGATTAAGCTTTTGATATTAACAACAGTTCAACACTATGTCTGCTGCTTTTTATAGTAGACACATAGGAAGGCATTGCACTTATGTGTGTCCCTTATTGTGTGCCATGCACAGATACACCAATATGAAACAGTATTCATGCCTGTGTCAATTATGCCCTGAACTGATGATTCCTGTTGTGATAAATTTGTATATGTTCATGATGTTTCTTGTTATGTTTATGTTGTTATGTTTGATGCTCAGTGTGTACATCTACTTTGTAATTGCCATTAGATGCAATCTAGGCTGCTGTTGTGGGGGAACAACTGAACATCGATATTTAATCTGTGTACCTCTGAATGTGTGGCTTGTCATGACTCAAAATTGTGTGTCAGAGCTGATGTGTCTAAGTTTGGCAGCATGGGCCTTGCACACAGGACACTGACATGGTGATACAGTCCTGCCCAGATGGTGACAGTTATGTGGATGCAGCTGTAGCCCCATATGTAGAGGAAAACTTGTCCAGTAGTGTGCCTGGGCCTACACTTGTGGTAGCATCCCTCAGTTGCCCATGCATGTGTCTTCTGCCCCCTGTGTCCTCCTGCTCCTCCTCTAATACCTACAGGATGTCATCTTCAGACATCTGATGTTCTTGTGGTAGTTTACATACAACTGCAGCTGGAAGACTGCCATGTGCTCTAGTTAGCATGTTGTGCAGTATGGCACACACCATTGTCATCTGTGCTGCCTTCTCAGGTGTGTATTGCAGTGAACCCCCGAATGTGTCCAGATATCTAAACCTAGCTTTCAGTACACCAAACTCATGCTGAATGGTATTTCTTGTTGCTGCATGTGTTATATTGTAGGACTCCTCTGCAGGGTTTGATGGTTCTCAGTAGTCACCTGTTGTGGGGATTAAACATACATGTTGTCATCATGGATATTATTGGGAGGGATGTCCTTAGCTTACATCCTGGTTCTGTTCCTGTGCTTGCACAGTAGTAGCTCCTCGGGTATTTCACCTTGCTGGAATGTAGCCCTCGGACCACTTTCCCTCCATATTTTTCAGAGTGTGTTGCCATGAGGTTTGTTATGGTGCCAACTGCTCCACATAGGAACTGACAGTTCAGTGTTAGCCAGCATCTTCTTTTAATATACCTGTCTGCTTCTGGATGAACTGGGGTCTTGATAAGAATACAGGAGCAATCTATTGCAAAAGTAGATGTGGGAAGTTTGCAAGGTTATAGAACTGGTACATTATAGTTCTTCTCTCCATGGGGTTGGATGGAAAGTCTATATAGTCACTCACCTTGCTGCACATTACTGCCAGGATTTTTGCCAGATTATGTCTGGCAGCTGTCTGTGACACTTCCACAGCATTCTCATGTGTCTTTGGAATGTTCCAGATGTTCCAGAGTTAAGTACACCCAGGATGACACACACTTTGATGATGTTGCCTCACAATGTCCTCACAGACATGTATTGGACACACATGTTGCAGACAGCTGTCTGTCTAGGTGGTACATGCTAATTATTTGTTGGTCTAACAACTGGTTTAGCTGCAGCCTTACTCTCACTCTAGCTGGCTGCCTTATTACTTCTTACAGAATACAGCGGAATTTGTAGTAGTAGCTTTTATTCATTAGGATGCTGTAAGATTCTGGAAACAGCTGGTGTTGTAGTTTGTCACATTTAAGTTGTGTTGGGTATGCATGATGTGTTTTAGAATCTGGTGGGTGCGAATGGAATCCATAATTATCCTGTGCTGAATAGCTAAGTACTTGGACTGCTTTAAGTGAGACTCCTGAAACTGCATCCTCATCTGAAGTCTTCCTTCTGTATGCTGCACTGTCCACAAATAGCTTTTTGAATCCAGCCCATTATTTCTGATTTTTCTTCTCTTAAAAGTTTTTTGGGAAAAACTGAATTTTTCTTTAAAGCTTTATGGACAGATAAAATAATCTTAGACAATATTTTGGTGTTGTATAATTTCTCTTCTAGCATTGTTTAAAAGAAAGGTGATTATTACCTGATTTGGACTAGTTAACCATGGTGAGGAAACCCATCGCCATCAATTGGCAGAAGAATAAACCTCCTCTCTTTGAAGAAGTGCTTTCACTTTTTAAGAAGTTATACATGCACTGCAGTTAAAATGAGATTTCATTCAATGTCTCCATTTATCAGTCCTTATGCTAAAATATTAAGCTTGTTGGACCAATGGTAATAATTTCTTCAAAACACTTACTTGGATTATATTGCTTTTCCATCAACATTTTTTGTAAGCAGTATTTCTTCTCTCTAGCCTGTTTGTATATATTGTAAATTATTTTATATTGTTTATTTATTTTATTCTGGAAAATTATATTATTAAGTTATATATTACTTGCTTTGCTTATACATTGTCTTAATTTTTTTTTCAGGAAAAAAAAACAGCATGCCTCATATGATGATATTTGTTTACTACAATCAATTTCCTTCCTTTACACCATGAATACTCTGGTTCATGGGTAATTACTAGGCTTACAGTCCAGAGGATCAGTGAAGAGCCTAGCCCATATTTGCAGTTGCCCCAAAGCAATGTCTGTTTAATAATAATAAATACCTCTAGGGTCCCCTACTCCTCTTCATAGTTCATAAGTTCATAGTTATAGAGTAGGCTAATGACCACCTGGACATTGATAAGCCTAGCCATGCAATTCAACCCAATTGTGTCCCTATGTATCATGGATATTTATTAGGAGGGGATATGTTAGGAAATTTTTGGAAGTTATTCGGGTGGTATTCACCTAGGTAATGGCATTGACTCAGTAGATAGCACCCTTGCCTTTGGGGATGGAAGATCAGAAGAGTGCCGCTTTTGTTTCTACCCAAGGTGAGCAGATTCACTTTCTATTACTGAACCTGCAATACAGCATTAGGTGGTGCTGCATTCCTGAGCATGCTGTCCTTTAGATGAGATGTTATACCAACGTCACATCTCCCTGAGTTGGTGGGAGCTCAAATTGATGTAAAAGATCTCATGTCATTTACTGAGAAGAGCAGGGCACTTTCCCCAGTGCCTTGGTCAAATTCCCCTTAATGAGCATAAATACTATCACGTGTTGCTCCTGAATAGAGAGCACTAGCCTAGTGGAACTAACCCAATCAACAAAGGATAAATAAATAAAATATATTCTTAATGCAACAAACAGCTAGCTCATTGAAGCAGAAGAGGATAACCAACCTTGACAAAAGGGATGGTCTCAAAAATGTTAGTTGTCAGAAAAGACTTGCAACCATCTCTCTATACTCAGTCTCTTATAATCTGCTCCTTGGACATCTGTGTCTCATCTTTTGAGTCATGAAAGATCTGACCCACTATGACCTTCTCTTCTTTCATCAAACAAATGGTTCCTCAAATATCCAGTTAAAGGAACTAAACCTTCAATAGCATATAAATAAGATGCATTCGTATGATATATTAATATCCCAATGTATCCCCTGCCTCTGGAACAAATGTCCACTACATGACAAGTAAAATTGCACCATTGACACCTTCATGGTAAATCTATTTAATGGGATGGGCAGCCTCAAATTCTTCCCTGGTCAGTCTTATTTTACCCTACTTGAGGTTGGAGGGAAATTTTCAGTATGGGTTATTGGCTAGGCTTGTAATTGTCTGCAGATTGATTGTTTAGTACCTACCTGTGAAACTATGAACTAGGAAACCAATTAACTGAACATCTGAGGAGCAGCTATCCTTCCTGAAGAGATATTGCCAGAGTCCAATATGTAGGACTGAGCAGCTACCTAACATATGTACCATCTCATCAGATGGCTAGAGTCTGTAAGAAGTTGCTATGCCTATACATGCATTCATTTACAAGCATTAGTGGAGAAAGCAGTGTGGCTTATCTGTGGACACCTGATCGATGCAGAGATACATATCAGGAAGTGGGAAGACAAGAACAGCGCATATATATCCCTATGTGCATGAGATGAGTTATGGCAGGCAGTAATAAATAGCATTTTACTAAATAAATAACAGCAAAAACACCCAGGAATGTTAAGTTGTACAGCATTATGTCTGGCTTCTCCAGAAAAGAAGTGCATTTAGAGCAAGAGTAGAGAAGATAAGGTGAAGTATTATAAATACAGCTGGAGACATTACATCTTCGGATGGTACTGTAGCCTTAAAGCTCCCATACGTCAGAGCTACTACTTAGAAAAGTGAATGGCAGTGAGAAGCCAAAGTGCAGAACAGTAGCAATTGATAAACATCGAGACAAATACAGGTAATTTAAATATCCAGATTAAAGAAGGTTTACCTTCATAATGCCGAACACGTTATGTTCGACCTCGCTTCCGTGAATACTGAACTGCGACTTTTCAAAATGTTGAACACCAAATTTCCTTACAGCAAAATCTCGCCCCCTTTTTGACCCATGTTAGCACTGGTGTGGAGGTGTGGCGCAGTCAGAAATGGCAAAATTCGAAGTTTTTTTGACATTCGAAAGTTTTTGCGGTTCTGGTTTCGTGGAAACAGTTCAGTGAGGTGGCCAGTCAATTATACGTGATCGATGTTATGAAGGTAAACCTTAAATAATCAAAGAATTGAGTGAACATTTCCTGAGTATGGGACTGATACAGTTTGCTGGGGCCTTAGTATGCGAGAAGTTAAATGAAGCCTGTTTACCGAAGTCTAAATCTACTCTCAACATTAAAGTAATTCTATATGAACTTTGGGGCGTTGTCTCAGTCAGTCACAGATCCTATGAGGGAAGAAGCAGTGTTAGGCATGCAACTCTCAGACATAGATCCTATGAGGGAGGAAGCAGTGTTAGACATGCAGCTCTCAGACACAGATCCTATGAGGGAGGAAGCAGTGTTAGACATGCAGCTCTCAGACACAGATCCTATGAGGGAGGAAGCAGTGTTAGACATGCAACTCTCAGACACAGATCCTATGAGGGAGGAAGCAGTGTTAGACATGCAGCTCTCAGACACAGATCCTATGAGGGGGAAAGCAGTGTTAGGCATGCAACTCTCAGACACAGATCTGTGAGGGAGGAAGCAGTGTTAGATGTGCAACTCTCAGACACAGATCCTATGATGTAGGAAGGAGTGTTAGACATGTAACTCTCAGACACAGATCCTATGAGGGAGGAAACAGTGTTAGACATGCAACTCTCAGACAAAGATCCTATGAGGGAGGAAGCAGTGTTAGGCATGCAACTCTCAGACACAGATCTGTGAGGGAGGAAGCAGTGTTAGATGTGCAACTGTCAGACACAGATCTATGAGGGAAGAAGCAGTGTTAGCCATGCAACTCTCAGACACAAATCCTATGACGGAGGAAGGAGTGTTAGACATGCAACTCTCAGACACAGATCCTATGAGGGAGGAAGCAGTGTTAGACATGCAACTCTCAGACACAGATCCTATGAGGGAGGAAACAGTGTTAGACATGCAACTCTCAGACAAAGATCCTATGAGGGAGGAAGCAGTGTTAGATGTGCAACTCTCAGACACAGATCTATGAGGGAGGAAGCAGTGTTAGCCATGCAACTCTCAGACACAGATCTGTGAGGGAGGAAGCAGTGTTAGATGTGCAACTCTCAGACACAGATCCTATGAGGAAGGAAGCAGTGTTAGATGTGCAACTCTCAGACACAGATCCTATGAGGGAGGAAGCAGTGTTAGATGTGCAACTCTCAGACACAGATCTATGAGAGAGGAAGCAGTGTTAGGCATGCAACTCTCAGACACAGATCTGTGAGGGAGGAAGCAGTGTTAGATGTGCAACTCTCAGACACAGATCCTATGAGGGAGGAAGCAGTGTTAGGCATGCAACTCTCAGACACAGATCTGTGAGGGAGGAAGCAGTGTTAGATGTGCAACTCTCAGACACAGATCCTATGAGGGAGGAAGCAGTGTTAGGCATGCAACTCTCAGACACAGATCTGTAAGGGAGGAAGCAGTGTTAGATGTGCAACTCTCAGACACAGATCTATGAGGGAGGAAGCAGTGTTAGATGTGCAACTCTCAGACAGAGATGATGGAGCAAAACATGCATGATGTGTGAATGGCTTTCTTAAGGACAGCAGGAGAAGCAGAGCAGAAACCTTACAAACACATAGGGAAAATAAACATCAAACAGTGCCACTAATGTCTTAGAGGATTTAAGGCACATAAGCACACCATGCTAAACATCATCTCATCTATCATGAGTGGGCAAAGAACAGACTGAGTATGATAACATATGATCTGAACTAAAAGCAAGGTTAATAAAAATGAAAAAGCAAGGTGTAAGTGACTCAGGCCAGGAACAGAGGTATAGAGGAAACAGGAACAGTATGTGAGTATCTAGCAAGGAAGAGGACATCAAGTAAGGTAGAAAAAGAGCAAGGCACTAGAAACATTTCAGACTAAGAACTAGTAAACCAAAAAGAGGTCATCTGTTCATATACATTTGCTCAGCCTGTTATCTTATGTCCAGTATGCCCATTTGTTATTTACTCCTACGTTCTTTATAAAGGAAGTTACAAAACTACTTGAGCATGTGCATAGCTTCATAATTCTTACTGCTGGCAAACAGGATATTTGTTGCATGATAAATTTGAGTCACATCTGCAATCATTTATTTATTTATCTAAGTTTGATGACCGGAGAAGTGCACTGGGCCAAGAAGAGCTCATTTTCAGTGGAGGCCCGGGGAGAGAAGCTCCACAATAATTGCAAGTTATATTTCACATGTTACAAAAGGACAAAGTTCATACAGCTAATTAAACATTTACAGATAAGTTCCATGATATTTGCAATTGGCTTGTCACAATGTTAAAAAAATGAAAAGACGTATTTCAATACAGAAATTTCAACATTTATATAAAGTGAATATTTTTGTTCTAAACTCAGTTGTAGGTTTAACATTTCAAAATATATGGCTACTAGCCATTAGTAAGTTAGGAAAATATTATGCATGGATAGGGGAATAGTATATTTGAGAGTGGAGAGTATAGTACAATGGATATTAGAGAGAACATTAGTTTTTAGTAGGGGAGGGGTTGTTTTGGGTGGGGTGAACTAATAGTGGAGGTAGTTGGATGAGTCAGTGCAAGGTGGAATGGGGGGGTTAAGTTGGAGCATGACAAGGGCATTCCCATTTGGAAGAAAGATGAGTGAGTAGCTGAGATTTGAAATTTGTATGGTTAGGTAGGTTGCGTAGGTGTGTGGGGAGAGAGTTCGACTGTTTAGCAAAGGAGTGGGACAGCAGTAGATGACCAGGAGGTAGTGCAGGTTTGTGGACCTGAAGGAGATTTTGGTTTTTGGATCTGAGTGAGTGGTTGGGAATCTAAGGTTTTAAGGAAGTAGTGAGAGCTGGGTAGTTGGCAGATCTAAAGATGAGATTGTGAGCAATGGTGAGTTGTAGGTAACTGAGGTAGTTGAGTATTTCAAGCCCGTTGAGGGTAAGGAGAGAGTGGCAGTGGTGGGATGAGTTTTTTTAATTGGTTGCAAATTTGGAGATCTTGTGATATCAGCATTCAAGTTTGGACCGAAGACCAAAATGGAGATTGGTGAAAAGAGGGGCACCATGCATAAGGGAGTAGGAAGGTGGATGCAAGCGTATGACGGGTAGAGGGGCTTAGGAAGCAGTTGTGCCTGTAGAGGAGACTAAAACTTTTGGCGGATTTTCTTGATTGTGGAGTGGATGTGGGTGTCAAATTTTAGTTCTTCATCAATAATGATGCCAAGAAGTTTGGCATTGGGAGCAGTTTTGAAGGAGGTTGTTGGTTTGGCCCTGTATTGTGAATGTGGATTTGTCAATGGAGTTTTTGGTAGGGGAAAAAACATTAGTTTGGTTTTATTTGCATTTAGTGCCAGATGGTTAGACTGCATCCAGGTTTCTGTTTTGGAGAAGGCTAGTTGGATTTTTGCTAGGAGCTCGGAGGGGGAGAAGGCTGAGCAGATGATTGTTGAGTCATCTGCATATTGGATGATAGATGAGTCTGGGATGGATTGGTGAAAGTTGTTAATGAACAGGTTGAAGAGAAGAGGGCCAAGAACAGAGCCTTGTGGGACACCTGTGGGTGTGGGAAGGAAGGAGGAGGTGGAAGTTTTCCATTGGATAGCCTGTTGGTGGTTGGACAAGTAGCTGGAAAACCAGGCAATGGTGGCGGGAAAGCGGTGTAGGGTGGAGAGTTGGGATATAAGTAGGGTGTGTGAGATGGTGTCAAAGGCCTTTGACAGATCTAGGAATAGTGTGGATACGAACTTGCCTGAGTCGGGTTCGAGGTTTATGGTTTCAAGAAAGGAAAGAAGGGCAGTCATAGTGCTGTGGCCAGAGCAGAAGCCATATTGGGTAAGGGAGAGGCGAATGTTTAATGTTAGGTTTGCCATGATTTGTGCTTGTATTGTTTTCTCTAGTATTTTAGAAAGAGGGGAAAGGATAGCAATAGGCCTGAAGTTGGTGGTATCAGTATTTTTGCAACCTTTGTGGAGGGGAACGATGTAAGCATGGCACCAGAGAGAAGGGACATATGATTCTTGTATGGAATTATTAATAAGAAGAGAGATGGGATAGGCAATGCTGTCTGCAGATTGTTTGAGGAAGGTGAGTAGAAGGTTGTCAGGTGCATTGCAACATGGGTTGAGTTTGAGGAGAAGTCTTTTTATAGTGCTTGTGGGGATGGACTTGAGGCAGAAGGATGTGGAGGAAGGTTGATGATTGGGGTGGTGGTTGCGGCAGGAGGGGGTGGGGGTGGGGGTGGAGGAGGGGGGTGGGAAGGAGGCTGATAGTTTAGCTATGGAGTCTATGAAGAATGAGTTGAACTGGCTGGCTGTTTCAAGGTTGGGGTCTGGGTAGGGGTTTTCGTTGTTGCCAGGATGCTGCATGGATGAGATTGAGTCCCAGAATTTTTGGGAATTTGTTGAGTGCAAGGACTGGAGTATGGAGAAGTGAGCTTTGCGGTCTTTAATTATTATTTTTTTTTGTGGAGTTTTGTAGTTGCTTATACTCTAGGAGGGTGTTAGGGTTTTTATGTTTTTGATATTTCCATTTTTTGTCCCTTTGGTGCAAGGCTAGTTTAGTATATTTTGATAACCATGGGCAGGGATTGGTTTTGATGCGTTTGGTTCGTGGGGGGGGCTTGCTGATTGAAAAGGGTTAAGAATGACTGGATAAAGTAGGAAATGGCTTCATCTAGGATTTTAGAGGGGACCAGTCAACATGCTTTAAGCATTTAGAGAAAGTTAGAGGGTTGAAAGAGGAGAGGTTGCGGGTTTGGATGTAGTGGTGTTGTTTATGTAGTGGAGATGGGAGACAGTCAGTGAAGGCTGGTAGGTGATCACTGAGAGGATCAGGTAATGTTCTGGCTTTGGTGATAAGGTTTGAGTGAGTTGTTAGGATCCAGTCAATGATGGTACCAGAGGTACCAAATGTATTTGGTCTGGTTGGAGATTGTATTAGTTGGGAGAAGTTGTACAGGTTGATTGTGTGGGACGGGGCTTCAGAGTTAATAGTATTCCAGTTGATGGTGGTATCACCGAGTATATAGATTTCATTTTTTTATATTGGAGGAGAACCAGGACAGGATGTTTTCATGAGTTTTGATATTATCACTAGGGGGAATATAGAGGGCAGAGATACATATGGATTTGTGGTTGTTTATTTGTAGTAAACCTATTGTAATTTCAGCATTGGCAAAGGTTGGTATTTTATTGGAGTAGAGTGTTATGGTATGGGAGGTACTGTAGATTATTGCTACTCCACCTCCTTTTTTGTAGGCTCTGTCATTGTGAATGATTTGGAAACCTTGTGGTAGGATTTCACTATCTTTTATATAGGTTTTCAGCCAGGTTTCAGAAATGGCGATCATGTCAAGGTGGTTATGAGAGAGCCAGGCATGGAGGTTAAGGATTTTGTTTTTTAGGCTTTGTGCATTGTGTTGTAAGGCGAATGGACTTTGAGTTTGTGGAGGGTTTGGTGAGACTGATGTTAGAGATGGGTCCGGGGTTAGGGTGGATGTCGCCGGCTAGTGAGAGAGAGATGTGGTGGAGTAGAAGAGTGAGGCAGTGTGTTGGGCAAGGGTAGCTTGGGTTGTGTGAGAGTAGTGATTTTCTGGTACCAGATTTAAGAGGGGAGTACGAGGGTATTGGTCTGGCAGCAATTTTGGTTTGAAGAAATAGATTGGATTAGAGGTAAAGAGTTCATGTGAGATGGATGAGTAGGATGAGAAGTGAGGTTGATGGTAAGATGTAGTGGAGTGTGTGTGAGAGTTATGACAAGGGTTCGGAAAAAGTGTGCGATAGGTAAGAGAAGAGAGAGAGATTAGTAGGGCAAATGGGGTTATAGGGAGAGATGTTATGTAGAGCATTGTAGGAGGGGTGGATGTTTGGGGTGATGTAGATCTTCAGGTGGGTGGGGTTTGGCTTAGGTATGTTGTTATTAGAGAGTTGTTGGCTGGGGAGGAGTCAGGGGATGTATAAAAGTACAGGTAGTGGGATTTGTGGGCAGGGTACAGGAGCGGAGTAAGCCCAAAGGGTGAATGGAGCAGGTTACTCCTTCCAGAAGGAGCAGCAGTCACCAAACAGAAAAGAATCAGTGAGAAGGTTAGCAACTACAGAAATAGGGCAGCCTGTCGTTTTGGTTTAAATGTTACCTTTCTGTTTGTTTTTATTATTTATGCACCAATGGGGAGCTGCAGTTCACTGAGAAGTAGAAAAATAATGTAGTTATGCCAGGGGTTTTAGAAAGGGACATTCAGTAAGTACTGAGCGATGCCCATAGGACGGACAGAAACAGAATGTAGTCAGGCAGAGGTTTTTAGTATTTAAATATGGTGCTGCAGCTCAGGGGAGGAATAAGTAAACTCTCAAGAGGAAGCGGGAGGGAATAGAGAGGATTGACAGGGCTGGGAAGCTTACAATAAGATTATGTTAGGAGACCGAGAGAAGGGGGGGTTTAGAGCCAGGGCTTGGAGAAATCTGTGAGAAAACAGGTTTGACAGGGCTAGGACACTTACACTAGAATTATGTTAGGAGAACAAGAAAAGGGTGGAGGCTATGGACCAGGACTTGGAGAAAGCTGTGAGAAGAGAAAAACAATCAACCAGCTAGACCAGGTCAGTACCTAAAGGTATCTGTTTATCTGTGTGAATTCAAAAGCAGATTTAGTAGAGCATCAGGGAAGTAGAATATAAAATAAATGTAAAACTTTGGCAAATTGTATATATTTGTTACAATAAATGGGAGGATAAAATATAAGAATATAAATGAAATGTGATATACAGCATAAATAAAATATAAGAATATAAAATAAATGCAAAGCTTTGGAAAAATGTATATATTTGTTACAGTAAATGGGAGGAAAAAGTGTGTGTGGGGGTCCAGTAGTGTGCACAGCAGAAGAATCAGTAGGAGTATCACAGAGAGAAAATTATAATAGACCTACACTGCTCACAGTCTGTTGATAAAAGGAACTCTCATGAGATGGTCCACTGGTCTGATTCCCTGCTTGGTTCTACAGATGGCCTGCCGATCTGCTGCTGTGCATTGTTTTGGCAATTACTGCTCCTCAGCTGTTGTGGCTGCTTTTGCTCTGGTTATGCCATCTGCTCCTCAGTTATCTGATCAAAACCATGTAAGAGAACAAGTCTGCAGAAATCTCCAGCAATGATCTTATCAAAAGAGAAGGGGAAATTTTAGTTGGAGTAACTTTATTTTAAGCTACTAGGAGCAAATGAATATTATGTCATTGGCTGGAAGCAACGTGCAACTATCAGACTGGATTCCATCAGTCCACTTACTTACAGGCATTTAAGTCATCTGAGCTGTAACAAAGAATCTGGGCTCCATCTGGATGAATAATAAAACAGAAAAGTTAAGCTGTGCTACCACTACTGTAATATGGTTGGGTTGGGGGGTGGTGGTCAGGAGGTCTAACTGTAACATAGACTGTCACTGTCAAATACTGTATTTTTTGCATTACATTGCTGCAAAGCGCACTACCATATACATGGTGCACAGCAAACTGATTATCTATGTCTACAAGAGCAACAGTAAAAAATCTGTAAAAATTCAGTACAAAAAGTAAGCAACACAGTTCACTTACATTTACACTCAGTTTGAGCTTCTGGGGTTTTATGGGCTGATTAAAATCTGCTATGCCTCCAGACAATCTCAACTCTAACACTTGAAATAATGGACCATCTCAGGAAGCACTTGGAGCTATGCAGAAATGTGTCTTATGAAAGTAGTCGTCATCAATAAGTAAAACAAATTAAAGAATTATCTTACTAAGCTAATCAAATCAATGAGATCAGCTTATTTAACCAGACTCTGATGGCAGTAACAAGATGTTCTTCAACTATGTAAGAAAACTCATTGAAAAACAATGAATGCAACATTGTCTTAATAAATAAAATCATACGTGTCAGTCCTAATTTGGTAGCAGATACTTGTGCTGACAAACTTTGCACTATGTAGCATCACCAGAAACATCCATAGTTGGACTGTTTACCCATATGTATCTTTCCTTGGTAAACTTTGGCATGCTGGAAAAGGACTGTCAGTTGGAATATGTTCCCAGAATCATATCTGAGGATGAATCAGATCAACATGTTGTTTATGCAGGTCACTGTTGTTCCTATAGTACTCTTATTTGCCGTTTTTCAGTGTTATATTTCTCCTGTGTAACAGATGAAATAACTCTGTGGTTTGTTGCTATGTGTGAATGCTTGACAAAGGTTGTTCATTTGCCAAATGCAGGTATCATGAGCATACCAGGCTAAGCATGTGAGATAGATTTACAGTGATTCCATACACATTAAATATTGCCTGACAGTTGATGGAATGGAATCCTGCCTATTTATGAAAACTCATGTTCAATTGTTGGGGTATGTATAACTATGTGGCTGCACTCTATTACATCTGGCATCACTAGATAGAAGTCCTATAACTCTGTGGAATATTCACATGATAATTCTTCATTCCTGGGGGTACCAGAGAATGTCCTCATGCAGAAGCATCCTGGCTAAGAATAAGATCATAGGTTACTAGGCTAATGGCCCTAGGGCCCTTACAAGACTATCCAAGTTTTATCCTTATTTTATGATCAACACCTATTGCTCCAGTCCAAGAGGGACACAGGTGGAACCCCTGGGGTGAATTTATGATTACCCATCCAATCGTCCAGATTGTGTTTGAAGAGGGACAATAAGGTGCTGTGCTTGGGATGAAGTGGGAGTCTGTTCCAAAGGTGTGGTAACCTCTGGGAGACAAATATGTCCCTCCAGCAGGTTCTATTAATGTCACATACCAGGTTAAGGCCATTAGAGTGAGTAACACATGTGCTATTTAACTTATGGGTATGCAGCATTTCCAATAAAGCACGGTCATAGATTGCCTTATATGCAAGGCAGAGATCGCCTCTGTGTAGTCTGTATGAAACAGAAAGTGAAAGCAATTTCAGATGATACACACAGGAAAGATGCTAAAGACCTTGAATTGTCCTTGTGAGAAACCTCAGTGGTCTCTCCAGTTGCTGTATGTGCCTGGAAAGGTGCATACCAAAAAGGGCATTGTACTCAATTATTGGCCTGATGAGGGAAGAGTACAGGAAGGTTATAACTTCTATTTTTTCTAGATGCAATGCCCTTTCTTTTGAGATGAACAACATAGAATGCATTCTTACCACTGTGGAGATGTAGTGATTAAAGTTAAAGTTGCTGTCAACCTGTGTGCCCAGGTCTCTCACCAGTGAGTGCGTACTTAGGGTATTGTTATTGATGTGGTAGTTAGCAGGAACATCGCTCTTACCAAAAGGGATGATAATACATTTTGTTTGCATTGAGTTTAATGCCATGACTTTGGCACCAATCATTTGTTTGTGTAAGACCCTCTTTTAGGTTGTTGACATTGTTTGGAGATTCTATGATGGCTCTCAGTTTGCAGTCATCAACAAACTTTGTCAGCAACAGACATTTAGTTTTAGTTTGTACTTCAGCGAAATAGATTTCAAAGAGTAGAGCTCCCAGGACTGATCCTTTTGGAACACCACTGGTTACAGGTACGTTGTTGGAGGTGGATTTCCCTATTTTGATCATATGCATTCTATCAGTGAGCCAGTTAGAGACCCATCTAACAATATAAGGGTTGATACCTAGCTATGCGAGTTTTTCAGTGATGCCTGAGTGGGGGATAGTGTCAAAAGTCTTGGCTAAGTCTAGGTAGGCTGTACGCACAGATTTCCCCTCATCCAAGGCCTTGGTGACTGTCTCGAAGAAGTCCACAAGGCTTAACAGACATGATCTCCCTTTGACAAATCCAAATTGAGTACGGTCAAGTGTCTGGAGATTACTTATATCTTGTTGATAAGGTCTATGATGATTCACTGCATGGACTTCCAGATAAGGCTAGCCAGGATAATAGGTCTATAGTTCCCGAGGTCAGTGAAATCACCACCTTTGTGTAGGGGGATAATGGTGGCCTTTTTCCATTCAGCTGGGATGAAGCCAGTGCTTAGATTATGATTGAAAAGAGTACCCAAATGGAGTTGTTAATTCTTGTTTGAGCTGATGTAGAATGCAGCCTGGGATGTCATGATGTCCCATAGATGCTGTGTTTTTGACCTTAGAGAGGGCATTTACGAGCTGCTCTTTAGAGATACAAGGTAGAGGACAGTTGGTAGGGATGTCATGGGGTATGTGTGGCAGAGGCAGGGGAGTTAACTATGTCCACAGGCTCAGTGTATGTGGCATCATTAACTTCCAGTTTGACACAAATCTGGGTGCTTCCTTTTAGGTTAAGGATGTAACTAAAGAATGCCTTATGGTCGTCCTTAGTTGATGAAGCTAATTTGGACTTGTAGTTTGCTTTGGAGGACTTCACAGAAAGTCTTATTTGCTTGTTAAAGCTGAGGAGGTAGTGTTTCTAGTTTAGGGCTAACTCTCTCTTACACTTAGACAGCAATTTCTTCCTTTTATCGTAAAGCCTGCAAATGGCAATTGTCCACCAGGCAGGTTTGTTGTTCCTTGAGTAGCTTGTTTTGGTCCTATCAGGTATGGCCGAATTAATGTAGTTATACAGGTGTTTGCATAAAGCAACTCGGCATAGTTACTAGTTCAATATGAGCGGGGAGGTGGAGTGAAGCTATTTATACCATCCCGCAAGAGGTTATAATCTGCTTTGGAGAAGTGTTTTAGTTCAGTTGCTGCTGGGGGGGGGGGGGGGTCAGGTATGATAGTCACTTTGAATAGGACTGATTTGTGGTAAGATCTCACCAGGGAAGACCTTACACTGGAGGTGCTACAGTGGTCCCCCATATTGTGAATCACCAGATCCAGGATGTTGGCACCCCTTTTGGGGATATCAACCAACTGGTCCAGGGCACTGGAGTTAACGAAGTCAAGGAAGCTTTGGGAAAATTAGTTTGAGCACAAAAAAATTACCCAGTGAATGGATGGGTAGGTAAAGTCACCCAAAACCATAGTGTTCGGATGTATCTTGATTGACTCAATTAGATCCAAATAGGCAGAGTCAGTGTCCTGATTCATGGAGGGGGTCCTATAGCTGGCAATGACTTGAATAGGTGTCCTACCAACAGTTAATCGCACTGGAGGTATCTCCAGGGAATCATGTTGTTTAACCAATCTGAAGGTGTATTTATCTTTTTATCTTTAATGAATATTGATACACCACCTCCTTTAGTTTTTATTCCTTCAGTTTGTGGTCTGAACATGTGGAAGGAGGTATAACACGAGATGACTGGCATGCTCTCCACAGCCTTGAACCAGGTCTCCGTGACTGCACAAATGCCTTAGTCTTCCAAGATGAGGATGCATATCACAAAATTAAAACATGCATTAAAAATGTATCACAACAAAAATAAAAAGCATGGAAACTATAAAAAAGCTAAATAATTACTTGATGGAGTAAAAAGACTATTTCTGTTTTAACACTGCTGGCATCTCTTATATGTAGTTTCTTGCAACTCCCACTCTAATATCATCCACCCCATCCAACCACTGCCTTTCTTTCCACTCCACTAACTACCTTGATTATAGCAAGCTCAGATGCTTATAAGCCAGTACTTATTATACAGCACAAACGTCTTCTTCTTCTTGTAACATTTGTTAATGTCTGGTATGCACTTCACAGATAAAGATTCTAGTTGTCTACTGATGTACTATGTTCTTCATCTGTAAATATGTTGTAAGTAATTGCTATGTAAATTGTTAATCACTATGTAATCCAATGTAAATACTGTCTGTTTATTTTAACCGTGGAGCTTTTCTCCGGGCCTCTGCTGAAAATGGACCTACGTCCAGTCGGACACTCCCGGTCAACAAATTTAAATAAATAAATAAATAATTTCAGTCTTTCTACTTTATCACAGAATAAGAATTAACTTGCATTTATTTCCATTAATTCCAACACTTTGTCCTAAATGATAAACTTTGTTGAACATTGTTTGAAATACTGCTGTATCTATCTGCTTGCTTATCCATCTGCCTATCTAGACCTCTGTCCTTTAGTCACTCATTGTTTATGATACTACAGTACAGTGTGTGCCTTTTTTTCTTCCTTCAGTTTTAAATATTACCTGGAACCAGTGACCAGATAATTTTATCAGTCTTTTTCTGCCTTCTTAGGATCATTTACTCTTTATTATCAGGGTAATGAAGGTAAATGAACCAGATGCAGCAATATGAATCTGTTCTGGTATGAGAGATTATACTTTTAATCATCTACAAATGTGTATCCATTTAGTGCCTAAGCAGAAAAGGGTTACAGTCATAGATGAATATCACACTTGTGCTTATACCTAAATGAATGGCTTTAAAACACATTGAGGTTATTCTCTTAGTTTGACCCTTAGTAAATAATGGGTCATTAAACTCCCTAATGGAAACAGTTGCTAAATCCAGCCACAAGTCTTGAACCCTTTAAGCGTCCTTTCTCCATATTTATTACATAATAAACAGAACACTCAAATTTTAATCTCCATTGCACCTGAGATTCAAGACGTTGACCTTTGACAGCATCACTATTTCCCCCAAATCAAATGCAAGAGCACTAAACTAGAAACATACACAGAGGACTCACTGAACTGTCAAAGATATAGGGTTGCTACATACATCAAAAGGAGCAAAAGGTCACGGAGGTCAACTTCCACCGATTGAATGTGGGATTCAGTCTACAGAGATTTCTTTTCACTAGATTCATTCATCTGTTGAGAAGCCCTTGGTTAAAATATAAGGACCTAAATGCAAAGTTTGTTTCACTGTGTTTTCATTTTTATTAGAATCGGGTTACATTTTCAATATGCAAAAAATATTCTATATAAGTTTCAACAAAAATACAGAACATAAATTCATAGTTATTTCTGGTTGGTAATTTATAAGTTATTTCAGGATGTATCTGTACTTGTAAACATTAACTCAGATGGTTTAGACAAGATAATTTAGTATACATTCACAGGACAAACACAAATACAAAAGGCAATTTATTTGGATGATAGTTTTCTTTTGTACAGCTGTAATGAAGCAGATGTACTGTGGTAACTGTGAATGGAAAATACTTACATCACTGTGGTACTGGTAAATATGTTCAAATCTGGAAGGCAGTGATGTCAAAAATAAGAAGACCATGACTTTAGTAATTGATTGACATCTTTTTAAGTCTGCTTTCAGAAATTCTGAAATCTCATTTAGAGAAAATTATTTATACTTTAAGGACACTCAGCAACATTAAATTTTTTTGGCTTCATCGTCAATAAAGAAAGCCTAAATCTTAGCTTTAAAATTACATCCATACTTGTGTGCATGTGCATAAGTCTGTGTGTGTGTGTGTGTGTGGTGTGTGTGGTGTGTGTGTGGTGTGTGTGGTGTGTGTGTGTGTGTGTGTGTGTGTGTGTGTGTGTGTGTGTGTGTGTGTGTGTGTGTGTGTGTGTGTGTGTGTGTGTGTGTGTCTAAGTCTGTATCTATAATCTATACCTATATCTATATATATAAATTTATAAGTATGTATAATTAGTATGGATATGTGTGTGTCTCTCTCTCTCTCACACACACACACACACACACACACACACACACACACACACACACACACACACACACACACTCTCTCTTTGTATACATATGTTGTATACACAGATAGAGAGAAAGATAATGTTATAATGAGTTGGTACTTCCCATCATTCTCTAACTCTATATTATAGATGGCAGTAATAACATTGTACAGAGTGCAGAATTTTGATGCTCAGAAAAATCAGCATCACAATTCAAAACCAACTGTATTCATTGTCCAGATGTATGATATATAAAAGCACAACCTCATCCATAGTTTATGTGCAAATGTGGAATATAGGTCAGTTATACTTGCATAAAACTATAAAACAAGCACAAGTCAACAAAGAAATGTTATGCATAACAAGCTATGTCAAAGGAAACCATCCAAACAGTACACTTAGGGATTCTTCAAAGCCCCCGGGCCTGTGGAAAATATGGCCCAGACCGCAGAATCCTTTATAAATGCATTCTATGAACACCTTCAGGAATGCATGGATCATGCAATCCCAAATAAAACCAAGACCCAATCCTCCAAAGTTAGGCATCCTGTCTGGTGGACCCCAGCCATAAACAAACTATACAATAGAAGGAGGAAGCTACTACATGATAGAGCAAAATCCCAAAAAGAGAAGGCATCTCTGATCAGTATTAGCAAAAAACTACGGGCAATCATAAAATCGTCTAAGGCCAGCTTCAAGAGAGAAATTACACAGGACACTAAGGATAATCACAAGGCTTTCTTTAGTTATGTTAGGAACCTGTGTGGGAATTCCCAGATATGCTCAGAATTAGTCCAAAATGACAAAAGATACACCGAACCCACAGACATTGCCAACATCCTAGCTGACAGGTTCAGCGCACACTTCTCCCCCCCCGCCTTCCCCACCAAAAGGGCAAATATCTATCCCAGCAGAGTGCTGCCCCCCTGACATCTCAGATGCTCAGGTAAGAGCCGCCCTCTCCAAAGCAAAAAACACAGCATCAATGGGACCAGACGGTGTCCCGGGCTGTGTCCTACATGAACTCTAAGAAGAACTAAATCCAAACATAAAACTACTGTTCAATCTCAGCCTTACTACAGGATATGTACCCAAAGAGTGGCGTACAGCAACAGTGGTCCCTCTCCACAAAGGTGGTGCCTCAACGGATCCTGGAAACTATCGCCCCATAAGCTTGACTAGCTTGGTCTGCAAAGCTATGGAAAGGATCATCATGGACCTCATAAATAAAGATATTGGGGACCTACAGACACTGGATCTTACCCAGTTCAGCTTTGTTAAGGGCAGATCCTGCCTCTTAAACCTGGTTGATTTCTTTGAAACAGTCACCAAGGCCATTGACGAGAGGAAGGTGGTCCACACAGCCTACCTGGACCTTGCAAAAGCCTTCGATACAATACCCTACTCGGGCATTATAGATAAGCTCACCAGCTTAAATATAAACCCCTATGTCACTACATGGGTTGCAAACTGGCTCAAGGACAGAGCCCACATGATTAGAATTGCTGGAGCCTGGTCAGACTCCAAACCAGTTACAAGTGGCATCCCACAAGGCTCGGTCCTGGGACCTCTCTTGTTCAGTATATATTTATCGGAGGTACAGGCTAACATGGAAGGACTGTGGCTGACCAAGTTTGCAGATGACTGCAAACTGAGCGCCATAATCGACTCTCCAGTCGACACAAGCATCCTACAAAAGGGCCTCATAGAAACAGACAACTGGTGCCAGAGCCATGGCCTCAAGCTAAACGCCAAAAAGTGTATAGACATCCCCTTTGGCAAAAACAAAGTGCCCATAAATTACCACATAGGTGGTAATCCATTAAGTACGGAAGAAGTAATTAGGGACCTGGGGACCCAAGTTGATAGCAATCTCTCATTTGACAACCACGTGGCCAAAGTGGTTAGAAAAACATTTTATATAGCCCACCTAATCATGAAGGGATTCACATCTTGATCAGGGGAGGTCATCGTGCCTCTTTACTCATCCCTCATCAGGCCCATAATTGAGTACAATGCCCCTTTTGGGATGTACCTTACCAGACACCTGCAGCAACTGGAAAGACCCCAAAAGTACCTCACCAAGAGGATCAAAGGGCTCAAACAGATGCCATATGCTGCTCGGTTAAAGAAACTCCAGCTCTACTCAGTGGCATACCGCCTGCTCAGAGGCGATCTGTGCCTGACGTATAAAGCCATGTCCAACCCAGAATTAATGGATATGCTGCACCTCAGAAAATCCAAATCCCATCGAGCTACGTGCTCAAGAGACTTGAACCTCAGCACTGAAATAAATAGGACATGCTGGAGGGACAGATTCATAACCCAGAGACTCCCTTCACTCTGGAATAAAATCCCAGTCCAGGTTAGGCAGAGTCCCTCATTGACTCTCTTCAAGAGGAATCTTGATGAGTGGATGGGAGATAGTAGGTTTACCCCGGGTATCACTTCTGTGTCACTGTTAGACAGAGGCACAGTATACTAACCTTGAAAAAGGGCATAGCAAAATTCATTTAAAATGGGTGGTGAAAGCCAAACACACTCTGGCTAGGCTTATAAATGCCCTAGGGCAGATAGCCTAGTATGAACCTGTGAACCTATGAACCTGACAAGCCAAACATATGTATACAACACTGTCAGTAATAGCAGCCATGACCACTGTGATAACAGTGCAACAGTAACCAAAAGCAGTGGCAATGTGCTAATCACCACTCACAACAATTTAATGTTCTTGTAAACAGCATTGAGAAGCTATGACCCATATGAGCAGTATTGCATGAATACAGGAGCCTTGGATGAACTATATTGCATAAGTGCTGTATAGTGGTAGAAGGTGCAATCAGACACCTTATAATACCAACAATGTTAAGTATCATAACATCAGGAGTATTCCAGCAGCTAGCAGGAATGCCAACAGCCACCAGAAATACAGGTTTGCAAAAGATAATATGACAGTTAGATGCCTCTCTGATGTAAGAAGTAGGGATGCCACTATGGCCAGTAAGTCCATGTACCACCAAATATATGATTATGACCTTGTAGATGCCCAGGTGATAGTGACCTATCTTAGGTATTTCACATTGGGGGAGTTGCAGAGGGATTTTTGTCAAGTCTTCTCATCATGTCTGAAGAAAGGCAACCCCTGGAACTGAGCAACATTTTGCCTTAACTAATAATGATGCCTGAACTAAAACAAAATAATTGGCTAGTAAACTGATGTCATTCTAGGTGGATGCAGTGTGTGTTTGCATGAGATAAAGTGGCCAGTAGCCACTCGTCCAATTCTGTCCTGCTCCTTGCACTTCTTGACTATTGCATATTGGCTAAAACACTTGTTACCCTCACAGCACTTTTTAAAGACCAAATTCACCTGATATACATCCAAAAATAGCAAATTCCAATCCAGATACACTAATATCAAAGTAGCACTACAGAGAACCAGGAGTATAAACAATGAAATCTTTGAAAAGGACATCTTCCTTACCTTTGAAGACTTCATCATTTGTGCCATTATAGAAACCTGTTAACACTATACTAATAGCGTTCCTGGATGCAATGCCTATCAAATGTTCAGATCTACTGGTAACTATAGACAATATTTATATTATTTATAACCCCATTGTCTTCTGCCAGATTCCACATGATGAGAACCTGGGACTGGGTGAAGATGTGATTACACTCAAAACTAATTATCATATTATAGCAATTGCAGCACCTACATTTGTGCCACCTTTGGAGTGTGAATAAAAAAATGTTCAGTCACTACAAGAATTACTACTTAAAGATTTAAAAGGAAACACTATTAACAATGTTAAAGAAGAAAGATAACCAAGGGTAACATTAGACCCCCACCTTATCCATTCTAATCATATAGACAAGCCAGGGATAAAATAAACTTTCCCCGGGATTAATGAAGCTTGTGCCAGGTGCAGGCATAGTGTCAGCATTCTAACACCAAATATGGCCACTGAGTGATTTAGGTACAAGCTGTTTCCATACTCATGGTGCAGGGGTTGCTATGGGGCAGTGACAGTGTTATGCTCAGTAGCTAGGAATTAGTAGGCAATGCCATGCAAATGAGAGGAGAAATAGTGAATCACAGATTCCCCGCTGGTGTAAGGATGCACCTCTCAGCGTAGTGTTACAACACCGAGGTGAGCCCTTGAGATAAAGATGACATCAAGAGAGGGGTGTGTCGCCATTGGTGTAAGCACATTGGAGTATTGCTAAACCGGTCTGCCCCTAGCTAGGCAAAGCTGCAGGATAGGATTGTGTTGAATTGCCCATATCTATGCTTAGCTAAGAGTACACAAGGTAACCGAGTATGCATGTGAACACAGATGAAAATGTGAGTAAACCTGGTAAACGGGTATGCACGTCGCACACTGCAGCCGAAACAGGAAGGATATAGGAAAGAAATAAGGAAATGCTGCAGCAGTGAAATTGGAGTACAGATGACTAATTAATAGCTAGGAGCCTACAGTGGGCCATTGACAACAGCTAACAACGCAGCAAGCAGCTACCTGCAGAACAGGGAAGGGGTGGGTCTGTACTGCAAAGAAAACAGCAAAGTGTCAAAGCAGAACAAAGGCAATATGCAGTATATCAGTTACAAGGCACATTTTGCCATGACTGGGTAGGAAAAGTGCAAAACAAGAAAGACGGCAGGTGGATGCATGCCTGATAATGGGAGGGGATCCAGGTCTAAAAGTAAGTTAAAAGGCAACAGATTAATCAAGGCAGGCAAGTAGATCTCCACAGTAAAGGCCCCACACTTGCAGTACTCATTGCAAAACCCATAATTAAGACATGCAGCAGCTGGAATAGTTCATACACACCCACTTACATCAGCAGCATCCATAGCACAATACTATAAAGTGTGAAAGCACCCACACACATTTGTGTATTCCCATACACTCTGCACCAGTGGTGTATACAGATGGGGAACTTGTATTATGTACATGTTAGGGGCTACCATAGCTTTGATCCACCAGCATGTGTGGGAGACTGAAGGTGGTGTGGAGGATGATGCACATGACGACCTCAGGCACCAGAGGAGGAGGAGAGTGTTCAGACCCAGGGTAACCAACCAGGGCTACATGATCTGGAGATAGCAGAGCATTACAGGGTGGACAGGGACACCCTACAGCAACTTGTGGAGCTGTGCCGGCCACTCCTCAGAGCCAGAACAAACAGAGGGGAACCCATCTCAGTGGATACAAAGGTATGTGTAAGCCTGAGAATACTAGCTACATGTACCTTTCAAAGACCAACTGAGGATATCATGGGTATCTCACAGGCATCAGCATCCAAGGTACTACACCAGTTCCTGGATGCCATATAACCACATGCCAATGAGCACATATACTTCCCCCGAATGCAGGGGGAGTTGGCCAGCAATATGTGTCTCTTCCACCATGTGGCAGAATACCCGGAGGTACTGGGTGCAATAGACTGCATGCACATACAGATCAAGTCACCACCCAGTGAGCAGGGAAGACGCTACATAAACTGCAAGGGATACCCCTCCATCAACTGCCAGGTCATGTGCAATGCCCAGGCCATTATCATAGATGTGTGTGCTGGCAGCCCTAGGAGCTATCATGACTCCCACATCAGGCATGTCTCACAGCTGTTATTTGCCAGGGGAGACATCCCAAATGGCCACCTGGTGGGGGATGCTGGCTATGCACTGGAACTGTGGATGATGTCTCCCACCAGAAATGCATACACACCCATGCAGGAACGCCATCATGAGGCACACGCACAAACCAGAATCATCATATAGAGTGTGTTTGGGATGCTGAAATCATGGTTCTATTGCCTGGACATATCTGGTGGAGCCTTGCAGTACTCTCTAGGCACATGTGCCCACATGTTCATAGTGTGTGTCATGCTACACAATATGGTCCTGTGGAAACAGCTGCAGTAGGGACAGAATGGTGAAGGCCCTCACAGCCCACCACAATTGCCAAGGGCCCCACAGGCACAGAGGTACTCAAACCACAAACACCCTGAGCCAGCCCCAGTAGACAGATGGAGGCATGCCCATTATGCCCATGCCTTGGCAAAGAGGGAATGTGTAGCACACACACTGACAGTGTAGGCACCTAGGGACTGACACCTTTCTCCACCTGCACACACAGTAAAAATGGATGGCACACACACAAGTATACCTGTAAATTGTCATGTATAGGCAGTCTACTGTGTGCATCCAACATAGGCAGCCCTCAACTATTGCACACACAACAGCCATTGGCACATGGTAAGTCAACACCTGAACAGCAAATTAAGCTATCAGCATATGCAGATGCTGTATGTATAGATTCATAGGTAGGTACTTGGCCAACTACCAGAGGCCATTTATAAGGCCAGACAAAATGTGTCAGCTTTTGCCACCCCATTGATTCATTAACTGTCCCTCTGTGGAGCAGAGCCAATGGCGAGATCCCTGGGGTGAATCACTGTTCCCCATCCACCCGTGAAGGTTTCTCTTGCAGAGTGTTAGTGAGGGACTCTGTATAATGTAGTTAGGGATGTTGTTCCAAAGTATGGGGAGTGTCTGTGACAGGATGCTTTCCCTCTGGCATCCTCCGGTTATTGTTGTGCAAGGTCAGCTCACTACAGTGTGTGGTTCATTGTGACATGGATTCCCATAGGTGGAGCATATCCATCAAGCCTGAGTTTGACATGGCTGTGTTGGTCAGTGGAGATCATCTCTGGATAAACGAGATGCCACTGAGTAAAGCAGGAGTTTATTCAGTCCGGCTGCATAGGCCATATGTTGGAGGCCAGTATTCCCCTTGGTGAGGTATATTCGTGGAACCCCAGCTGTTGGACGTGTCCTCTGAGGTACATCCCACATGGGTTATTATACCCTATGATGGGACTGATGAGTGATGAGTAAAGGGGCACTCTAACCCCAGTATGCCTAGATGGGAATCCTTTAGTAGTCAGATGGCCTACATAGAAGGATGCCCTAACTACTGTGGAGATATGATTGCCACAGGGGAGATCACTATCTACCTTAGTCCCCAGATACCCCATTACCTTGTCTGTATTAAAGTGGCTGCCGCTCATGTGTTAATATGTGGGTGTCAATTCCACAATGGAATGACCATGCAGTTAGTGGTATTCGGCTGGAGGCCATGTCATTGGCACCCTGTGACATTCTCTGTAAGGCACCTTGAGGGATGCCCGTGTCAGCTGGACTAACAATCAAGGCTCCCAGTTTGCAGTCATTGTCAAACATGAACTGCTGTAGTCCACCTGTGTTTGCCTGTACATCTGAGATGTATATGCCAAACAGTAGGGCTCCCATGACTGAGTCCTGTGGGACACCAGTCATGACTGTTCAAGAGTTGGACCTGGAGACCGCTAGTCATACAATGTAGGCTCTGTGTGTAAGCCCATTGGCAACTCAACCTGTGATGTATGGGTGAATGTACAGACTGGTGCGTTTATCAATAATACCTGAGTGGGGTATGGTGTCAAAAGTCTTGGTGAGGTTCAGGTAGTATGTGTGAACTACCTCCTCTGTCATCTAACGTCTTGGTGACTGTATGTAAGACATCAAATAGGTTCAGTAGGCATGAACTGCACTCAACCAAGCTGACCTGGGATGGGTCACATGTTCGAAGGTTACCAGTGTCATTGTTAATGTGTGCCATGAGGATGCAAACCATACGATTGCAGACCAGGCTAGTCAGGCTTATGGGGTGGTAGTTACCATGGTCAGTTGTGATTTCACCATGATGGAATGGAATAACTGTTGCCACGCGCCATTGTATGGGCATGTAGCCTGTGGAGAGGCTGAGGTAGGAATGCTTAATTAGGTGGGGGGCAGGTTGTCTTGTACAGTTTGCAAGATGCAGTCTGTGTCAACATCTGCCTCCATTGATGCTGTGTTCTGCTGTTAGAGAGGGCCATTTCCACCTGTGTGTTTCTGATGGTTGGGATACTGTACCTTTCAGGTAGTGTTGTAGGCTCTTTACAGGGGTGAAGTATTCACCAAATGCATTTGCAAGGATGTTGGTGATATCAGTAGGGTCAGCATATTTTGTGCTATATTTCACTGGCACAGTGCAAATCTTTGTGTCACCACGTAGATCCTTGACATATCCAAAGAAGGCTTTGTGGTTATCTTTCGAATCTTTGTGTATTCTCCTGCTGATGATAGCCTTGGATGATGTCATGGGGGACCTACGTACCATACTAATAGTGGTCATGGATGCCTGTCCTTTATGGGATTTGCTGTGTGTCTCGAACACTGTCCTACATCTGTAGTATAGCCTGTTTATTGCAGAGGTCCACCAGACCAATGTCCTTGTCTAGGAGGAGTGAGTCTTGGTTTACCAGCGATGGCACAGCCCATACATCCATGTAGGTGCTTATAGACTGCATTTGTAAATCTGTCTGTATCTTGAGCAGTGTTTCCCCTTAGCGTGGGGGCTGTAAAACCTCTACCCCTGTCACTAGTAGTGTAAATCTAGCTGTAGGAAAGGTATACACTGTGGTATCCGTGAGTGGGGGAGATGCTAGGGTGTGGAAACAGTGAATAGTTCATGGTCAGATCTAACCGGTGACTGGTTAGCCTCCAATGTGGTGCACCTTTTGCCCATGTTGGTGATGACCACATCTAGTAGTTTCCACCCCATGTTAGGGAGGTTACCACCTGATACAGGGCATATGAGGTGATACATTCCAGGAAGGGCTGGTCCTGGATGTGAGTACCGGAGTACGTTTCCCAGTTAATGGTATGGTAGTTGACATCGACCAATGCCAGGGTGTGCGTTAGGACTGTCATGTTCTGCAGTGTCTCCAGGTAGGTAGAGTGGAGGTCCTGGATCATGGAGGGTGATCTGTAGCAGGCCACATTCCACATTGCAGTTGTGGCTGATGTTAGCTGCACATGGATGATCACAGAGGTATCATGCTGCCCCACTAACCTGGAAGAGTAGGTATCCCTGATGAATATGGATATAGCCCCTCCATGTCTGTCAGTCCATGTTCTGTGGCTGAAATGTGTGGTATGGGTTGTAGTCTGGTAGTGCTGGTGTGCTCTCAGGAGCCTTAAGACAGATTTCAGTTAATGCACAGATGTTGATGTTGTCCATCCTGAGGAGTGCTGTGAGTGCATGCATGTTGTGATCACAACCCCTGGTGTTGAGTAGCATAGACCTCATTGAATTTACTATTGTGCTGTTTGCGGAGCTGGCATTCACCTTTGAGACTCTCCTAAATAAGGCACCATGGGGGTGCCAATAGCCTTGGCCAGTATTCCAAAGTGTAAGGCTGACACATAGGCCGGTATGGTATCATTGCATGCATGTTCCCCATCCGTGCTTGTTTTTCATCTCCCCTGTAGGTAATCTAGTGGTAAGCAATAGAAAGCCTTAAACTTATACAAGTCTTCTGGCTTCCAAGATAGGCTTTTGGAGTGACTAAGTATCAGTGTTCTGTATGTTCTTTCTGTACTCAACTGTTTCCTGACTACATGGTGAGTTCACACTGTATATTGTGATCTGAAGGTCTGTTTATTCACATAGTATGGCTGTGATGGCCTGCACATTAGGGGTTCACAGATTGCCTACTATCTATCTGCCCAAAGGCAATTAGAAGCATAGCAGCAGTGTGTTGGCCTTCCCCGCACCATTGATGAAGTAACTGAGCCTCTGTCAAGCATAGCCAATGAAGCAAATCCAGGCAGAATTGCTGGAAGATGTTGAAGACTGGGGTTGTGGAGGGTGATAGGGGCACTTAGTGATCTAAAGAGGGCATGTTAATGTGGCAATTCAACACCATTCAATTCCCCCAACATGTCTTGCAGCTATCAAACTGGACAGGCTCCCCCACCCCCTTGCTGTATGGTTCTGGAACACATGATCCCAGTAACTGTCCATGCACAAAACACATGTAATATTCACCTCTCTACTATTGTTTGCAAGCAATAACAGCTGTGCATGTGCACATGTTATGCAAATGTGTAGTGACCCTTGTTACAGGGCTGGGCCAAATGGCTATGTGCACACCTATATAGAGTGGATATTGAGAGTACAGACAAACTGGTTGAACTACCAGGTTTGTGTAGCCCAACCTCTCACTGCCAACCTAACAGCCGCCTGCATATACTGTATGTAAGGTAGTGCACAGCACTGGTAATGAAACAGGTTGCATATCATCTTTAACTCCAGTGTAACATCTGCAGTAAGAGTGTAAGATGTAGGAGACAGCTGCCCATGTGTAATAGCCACATCATAGGTGATGGCTCACACTATCTGATTATATCCTGATCATGTTGATAGTGGCATCAGAGCCTATTGATACATGACTCTGTTTGGAGAGTGGGTGTCTGCACCCAACAGAGCTCATGGTCCTGGTGGATATGTGAGTATTTACCCAGAGAAGGAAACAGACCTGTAGACACTTGCATCATCTGTAATCAACTAACAGGATGTAAAGTGCTCCTCAGAGGAGGATTGCTGCTAAAGGTAGCTACAATGTTTTTGTAATAGCCAGTGTTGTCACGTCCATAACACAAATATTTACATGTGAGCTTCACTGTCTAAAACATCTTCATAGGCAATACATAAACTAAATGCAGTACTTGGTACTTGTAGTACTGACTGCTCATACAGGCATGTCCACTAGTCAGCTACTGATGTTTCCTAATGTCAGCTTTGCGTATGTGGCCATCCTGGAGGGATTTAATCTCTATGCCATGTACACTGCCAAACCCACCTAACACCATGCCCCACACATTGTCTGGGATGCAGCTACAATGGTAAGCTGGAAGGCAGCCCAGTCTACAGCCATGACTGGACTGGAGAGTCATGAGGTGTAGGTTAACACATGCAGCTCATCAACACAACCAACACATACCCTTACCAGAACACAGTAAGGACACCCACACACACACTACCAGAAATCATACACATTCACAGACACATCTAAGTATCTGGCCAAACAAGTGACCCCCCCAAGCAGGAAGAGACAGACACCGAAATACACAAACTGTATGACATAGTTTGCATAATTCTGCCACACCTCTGAACACATGACTGAAAACATGCCCAACAGTACTCATTTGTGAATGCAAACTCTAGCACTATGTTACACACTGACCTATAGGAGGGCATACATACTGTCAGCTGCCTGTCTGCCATGATTAGCCACATACTCATACACTCAGACAACCTTTTGAACTATACACATGGCTCTGGCATATTCCATGTTGTTGTGCAGGACCTGTGATGTAGTAGCCCGGACTGCATGGAAACACATGTAGGAACTGTCAGGTCTTGTAGCCCATGCAGGTATGTCCCAAGGCCTGGGTAGCATTCTGCCATTGGCCAGAATGATACTGCAGTACAGGGACAAAAGGATGGTATTCCAGTCTAGTGTAGTGGTGCATGTTGCAGGGTATCCAGTATCTGTCATCCTGGGATAACATGGTTGACAGACCATGATGCTTTGCCAGACAGGGTCTGCACCTGTCACCCCTGGGAATCTGGATACAGTCTAGGGCTCATGCTTCCCCTATAGTGCCTTCATCATGCACGGTTCAGGTGAGGGTCCACTGCTGTTACAGAGACAGTCAAGCAATAAACTGTGGGTCTCACTACACAATGATACATGCCAGAAACACTATACGGACACACATATGTCAATCCCTAACATGGAGAACATATCTGTGCAGTGGCTGAGACATGTTTCAATGCTCCGGAGAGCACACCTGCATGACCATGTTATAACACATACCTCACCTTTTGCCCATTATCCTTTATTGGAACACACAGGCTGCAGGTGTGGCTATATTCCTGAAGTATATGTACACCCCCACGTTAATTGCACTTGCATAACATCAGATGCATTATGCTGAGCAACTACTTTTGTGCCACAGTGGAATTCAAAATGCACCTTGAGACAGATCACCCACCATGCAGTGGACTTCCCAACTGTCATAATGTGCTATAATGGGGAAGATTAGGTCTGAGACAGAAACATAATATTGGCTACTCTCAACTATTACATTATGAACTGGGAAGACTCCTCATGTACCAACACCTGAGCTCAATGCATGTTGGATTCCATCAACCCCACTAACCTGGATCACAGTAGTCACACAAACAGGGCTAGCAGTATGCTACACATAGTTAGTCTCCAATGCCAATGTTATATTTCCTAAGAGCAGAGTGGTGAGTGCCATGGCACCCATGCAGATGGACAATGCATGTGCAAATGCTGAATCCTACACAAATGAACCTAAAGCAGTCACATATGTGCAGTGATTGTGCCACTGAAACAGAACCAGGAGTCAGCCCAACACAAACAAGTAGGCAACCTGGTGGTACCATGTTTTAAACTGTACCACAGAAGGTAGTAACTTTTGCAAAAGTGAACACACATGAGTGTAGATGATCCCTGGTCAGCCTCATTAAGATGCAGATACACCATATAAAACCACGCATAGCTACTGTGAGACCAATCAGCCACATATTATGAAGCCAAGCCCAGAGCATTCTATAACTGTGTCATTAATCGTAATGGCAATGACAAAACCTGCCATGCTGCACAGCACTATGGCATGGGAAGTACTGCACCTACAGAGATAGTACCCATTCATCCAGATAGGGTCTTGGAGAACCTATACCCACTCCCACCTCCCCCCCACCCCCAACAGGTACACTTAGTAATATATCCATTTACACTACAGGGCCCCTGTACTAACGAATTTGCAGGTACAAGCTGCACTCTCTAATGCCATACATACAGCTTTCATGGGACCTGTCAACATCCCAGGGTGTATCCTACACAAATGTAAGAAAATTCAGCTATCCACATACACATCATGTTCAGTCATAGCTCCATGTCAGGCTGTGTACACACCGAATGGTGCACAGCAACAGTTATCACACCCCACAAAGGGGGAGACACCATTGATAATGGGACATAGTGCACAACTACCCTGCTGAGTCTGGTCTGTACAGCCATCAACCGTGGTCAACGTAATTGATGTACTCAGTACAGATGTAGATGACAGTAGGGTTGATTCACACTGCATATCATGACCTTGCCAGGTCGTAGGACACCATCACCCATACTGTGTTCCAGCTACACTCAGTAAACTAGGTGTGTATTCCTATATCACAGGAGTGGTTGGCAACTGGACCACTGGCAGAACCCACACTACAGAAGGTGTCTGATGAATACACGCCCAACAAACCAGTGCCAGCCACACTAATACAGGGGTCATTCCTGGTACTCCCCCTCTTTGTTATCTATACCACATAGACTAACACAGAAGGCATCAGCCTACTGATGTTTGCAAATGACTATGAACTAGGAGCAATAGCTGACTCGTGTGCTGCGTTCAACATAAAGAAGGGCCTTAGTGTGTCAGATGTGTAGTGTGTGATGTATGGCCACAATCTGGCAGCTAAGTATTGCATTGTCATCCCCTATGTTACAAAACCTGTACCCATTAACTACCACCTAGGCAGCAGTCAACATAATGGCAACTGTGTGTATGGGATGCAGCTGGACAGTACTTCCCTTTGATAGTTACATCACCACAAAATGCAGGTAGTTATATGTGGCAACCCTAATCATGACAGGATGCCATCCAGGAATATAAAGATAACTGCTCAGCCATACTCAACACCCATGTGACCCATAATAGATCACATATTTCCTTTAAGAGTTATTGCCCATGTGTAGATGGCCTACACTGCCCCTCACGATCCCTAGCTGCACTATGTAGCATGTAGCCTACCCTGAATAAAGCCATGTCCAACCCAGAGGTGTTGGACATGCTACACTTAAAACATCCTGATCCCAAATAAACACATACATCATGGACATCCACCTTTCTAGTACAAGGATCACAACATGCCTGACAGATCCCTGTCCCATACACTTAACATACTCTTGCCATACTATGCATCTCTGTCCAGTGAAGCTGCACATTGCCCCTCTCTGTGACATGGTGTGATGACCGCATGCCAAATATATCAGTAACCATGTGTATCAGTTCTGTGGCACTGCTTGAACTGGCCACTGCAACTTACTTGTCTGTTGCCTACAGCTAGGTAACCTGTCTGCCTAGGCTCATAAATGGCCCAGGGTATATAGCCTACTAGATCACTATGACCATACATGCTATAGTTGATATCCAACCCTGCAAATACCATCAGGCTAGCTATTGTCCCATGTGTTATACATGTGCAACACAGGCAATACATGGCAGGATGCTACACAGCTGTACAGTGCCATGTAGATGTATATGGCAAAACATATACATGCTTGCAAGTCTGCAGGGTCACAGGTCATGTCACTAATGGCTATGTATGACTATATTTGTGGCATATACACAACATTAAGGTTGATTGCATTAATGTGCACACATCCAGTCATGTGCTGATAGGTAAAGACATCACTACAGGCAAACAGACACGTCCACGTCAGGACAACATCCACATGTTGTATGAGCAATGTCATCACATGACACACACATATATGGCGATAACATCACATCACCAGTAGGTGTCAAATGTGTGTGACTTATACATGTCAGTAGTGTTAGTGTCATGTAGAACTACAAAGATGTATTTGTAATCTTAATAAATGTGATACACATGTATATTCAGCTGTACTGCTGTACTTCTCTATAAGTTACTGTGACCTGTCTCCATCGTTATGTCTTCCAGGTATGCCACATAGCAGACGGCCACCATACAGCCACTTGGAGGATGAGGTCCTCATCCCATACCTCCTCGACAACTACACGATGCTCATCAGCCATGTGCCACAGGATGCACAGCAGTGGGATGCCCTGTGGGAGGAACTCTGCAGGAGGGTAAATGATGTTGGTGGCTACAATCACGCCTATCAGCAGGTGTGCTGACACTGCACAGACCTGATAAGATGGGCGAAACAGCATGCTAATGCAATTGCCAGGGAACAAGGTGCAACAAGTGGGGGGCCACTCACCCAGCCTCCACTCACATGTACTGAGGAGCTACTGGCCAACCTGGGGACACCTGCAGACCTCCATTCACAAGCTTTAGCTGGTATTGTGGAGGTGGGTGTCTGTCAAACACCGAGCCTGGAGTTGCTTGATAAGTCACTACTGCACATAAAACACAACTATATATCACATAGTTACATGTGTCACTGTACAATATGTTATGTAACATCATATGCAAGGCATGCATGCACACATACCACATACTATAGTCTACTGCTTTATGTATGCACAGATGTGCATACTCCATAGTATAGTGTATTGTACTGGCTTATGTGCTAACATAGACATTGCACCTTGTAGCTACCACACAGGTGTGGATAATGATCTTACTGCTGTGACACTCCTGTTTAGGTACCTCTGGCATTTTGCATGGACAGCAACCTGTGTCAGATGAGATTGTTATTATTTACCAGGCTTGATAATGCATGGAACATATTAATTGCATGCTATCTGCCATAACAAATGTGCACATAATGTATGGTGGTCCTGGTAATGGACACTGGTCAGACCTGCAATGCATAACACTGTTTACATATGTGAAACAATTGAAGACTATATGAAATGCCTACACTAAACCTTCCAAACTGTCATTGCCAGATGTGTGGACAACATGTACTGTTAGCATGCTATCTGCCATGTGCATGTTTGTAATGACTGTAGCCACCTGTATGTAGAAAGGTAAACAAAAGCTATGGTAATGTAATTTATGTTGTATGAGTGTGGGATGTCCATATCCAGGGCAGGTACGGTTAGGTCATACCTAACTATGAGGGTGTTGTTTACTGATGTACAGCTACAGTTGACCGTGTTAATGCTGACAACATTCGAAGGACCCTGCTACAACTGAGCTGGTTAGAAACAGTGGTATTATTGCATTGCATAACACATTATGCAGCTGTGTCTGTACATGGGTGCTTTGCACAGTTGATGTAGACCTAGGTACAGACCACCAATCAAGGGTTATCTGGTGGCCTACCATACTATGTCATACCACATATGGATGTGTGTTGGTAGTCTGGGAACAAGGTGGTGGATGTATATGAGGATACAACCTAGAATGCAGCATTTGCCACTGTCACCTGTACCTGACTCATCTGTGATGTGTTATGTCAGAGTAGTCGTCTTTACATGTGAGTAGCCATTATGAATATGTGTACACCACCACCCGGTATGGTCCATACCACTGTTATGGACCACATGTCTGGATCTAAGTTATATGGTGGTAGTGCAATTGTGCACTACAGAGCCTTCAGCCAGGTGTTCCTCACTGCACAGATGTCGGTATTCCCCATTGTAGGTTCTGCATTGAGCAAATGGATTACTAAAGCCACACATCTAGCATGGGTTAGCATAAGCATCCAATGCAATTGTCATATAGGTGTCAGGGTGTTACTTCTGTGTGTAAGACATTTGCCTTGGAATGTGGCTATATGGGTAAATGTGACCTAGGTATTATCCATACACACGTGTAACATGGATGCATTTGCTCTGTGTTGGTGGCTCATCATTTGGTCATGACAGCCTCAAATGACAGACACTGGAGAACCTCATAATAACAGCAGGACATTGTCTCATTGTTTTGGTCTAGCAGTTGCCACCCATACCATGACATCACTGCACATGGCATTAATGTGCTTGGTAGCAAATGCCCCATGTAAGGTGACAGACAGCGGCAGAACTTGTGTATATGACCAATGTGAGATATACTTAGGGTCACAGTCCTGCTAATAATGACAACCACTAACACAGCCGGGAGAGGTCATCTTGGCACCTGCACCTCAGTACCATTACACAAGGTGGCTCACACATTATGATTGCACATGCCACTGTTCCATGTCTAATGCCACTGTCCACAACCTGCTATGATTGTATGCCTTTCAGGGCATCAAGGTGTGTGACACATGCTGTAGGTAGCATCCACCTGTGTGACCCAGGTAACCTATTGTCTGTCACATCCACACATGCATGAATGTATATACGTAACATATATATGTCAGTACTTCATGTACATGTATGCATGTGTATCACACAGCACAGACACAGATATATCAATTCCAGGCCACATACAGATATCAGGTAGTAAACCAGTATGATGTGCATATATACTGACAGGTAAGATGTACCTAACTGTAAACCTGTGTGTTTACAATAGGAGTCCATAACAATGTGTTCTGTACATGTAAGTGTTTGAGCATGCACACTGTGGCCTTCAGTGGTTAGAATCGGAATGCATCCCAAACAGCCCTGTGCTACTAAGTGTATGAGAGTACCCACTGCCACCTTGTGTAATCTAAGTCAGTGCATCCAACAAGCCCTTTGTTACTAAGTGTATGAGCATGCCCAGTATAAGCTTGTGTAGTTGTAGTCATAGTGCATCCCAAACAGCCCTGTGCTACTAAGTGTATGAGCATGCCCACTGTAACCTTGTATAGTGATAGTAGTTGTCCATTCCACAGATGGCCATACTCCAGCTCAGGTTCCTGTTGGGCTACAACTATACCTCTCAGGCCTACCTGTGGATGGTGTGTCTTGTTTGTGCATATAGATTGTAATGGACACCTACTTTAAACACACAGGTCTACAGCTATGTACTTTGTGACTGTCAGTCTCCCTGTTGTTGTCCTCAATTGTAGAAGGGCAGTCTGACTGCCTTGGAATGTGTAATCTCTGTCGCGCATCTCGTAACTGTGTAGTACTGTAATAGTGATCCTTAGATAGGCAGGGGTTCTGATCCCACCACTGGCAACTGTGTGTTTGCGTGTGTGACAGCAAATGCCTGAGTGTGTGTGTCAGCAAATGTTTGTGTGTGTGTCAGCATAGACTGAATGTGGTTGTGTGTGTATTTGTATCTGCATCCTGTCATGGCAGCGGGTTTTGCTGCATTCCAAAGAGATACCTCCTTTTGCACTAGCCTTTATCCTCGGCAACCACTATACCTCTCTCTTCCCTCCTCCCCACTGCAAGTAATCGGTCCTGTGATGTCTCCAAGCTCAGAAGTGGAATCAGCAAGTGTAATTGTATGTGTTCTGTGGCACATACCTCAACTGCATACCACTGTACTAGTTGCCTTTACATAGGCAAGCCGTGTATGCACAATACTGGCAAGTGTGTGCGTGTTTGTGTGTGTAACTACCCTGTAGCCAGGCATACACATGTGCAATGTCTTTTAGTACACCATGGTAGCCATCTGTGGTGACTGGAGTCTACAAAGTATTACATAGGTAGGAATGGTAAAGAATACACAGTTAAGCATGATTACAGTCTGGTATGTTATTTTCCTGTGCCACTGTCGAGCAGTGACACAGAAGTGGTCGCTGGGGTGTAGGTCCATACCCATCATTCCCCCACCCTAACTCCACATTACATTAGCCATCATTCCCCACTGCAAACACCACATACACAACAACCATCCCTTCTCTGGTGAACTGCTTATGATTTAAATGTTATAACACAAGAGATGCCTCTGTTTTATGTACACGTCAGTTCCTTTGGAACCCTTCTGTGTCACAAAGGGCATTCAGATGTGTATGTGTGTATATATATATATATATATATATATATATATATATATATATATATGTGTGTGTGTGTGTGTGTGTGTGTACATATCCCGTAGGTGTGTGTATATATATATATATATATATATATATATATATATATATATAAATATATATATATATATATATATATATATATATATATATATATATATATATATATATATATGGATTCACTTCCAAATTTCGAAATACAGAAATACCGAACTTCAGTATCTCGAAATCGGAAACCCGAACGTACACAAACCCGACAGTTCACAATCGCGCATGCTACAATCCTGAAGTGCCATAATATCGAAAAATGCATTCTGGTGTCTGTATTTTGTATGTAACACCCTCCACCATTTGCAGAACACCCATAAAGCATAGAATCCCTTTACACCCGTGTACAAACCACCTCACATTATACACAACACAACTTCCCATAGGCGGTACACATGCCCAGCTTATAACTGAAGTAAACGTGCTATTGCAAGCAGGAATTCCTCTGTAGTGTACGACTCACGATTGGCCAGGATGTGTTCAAACTGTTGTTGGTGTACCACAACTCTTCGTCGTTTAGGTGTGGGCGGACTACCAGCACTTAGCCGGCTTCTAAGTTCATCCACCCTATCCTGTTCCCTGGCCAATGTATGCATAAGCAGTCCTAAATCAGTTGCCTTTGCCCCCAACAAACACTTCAGTCTCCGGTGCCACGCTTCTACACAGTTTTGCGTGCGTGGTAAACACATGCTATTCAGGTCAAACACATTCCAAAAACGGATTGGGAATAAAGGTGGAAACCTAGCAACACAGGCAGACCTAGTGGTAAATCTTCTTTTCCTCCCCAACACATAGCAGTCCCCAAAGTATTGTACAAGTTCCTGGCCCTCTGTTGGAAACCTGCTCTTAAGGTCACTAAACGCCCTTACCACGTCATCCTCTGGTAGAAATGCCAGGGCTATCAAACACTTCACACTCAGCTGGAAACGCAGGTTAGTGTTATACAGCTTTGTAAGTCCCAGCTGCTGGACTTTCCGCCAGATATTACGGCTAAAATGGAAAAGGCACCCCTTCGATTTCACCCCATTGAAATTCATTGCTATGCTCCTTTTGGCGGCTATCTCAAAGTCGCACAATACATAATTAAGTTCAATTTGGAACTCATACTGCTCTAATAACTGGAAAATAGCATCCCACATGGCATTGTACGCCCGCAACGACTTCTTAGTCATGAGACAGTACAGTAGCAGTATGGACTTACTGTACCCGCCACAGCATAACAAACCATGAATGCTATACAGCTGCCTACATATCTCCCCCTTGTAGAAGAATGTCCCGTCCATCAACCAGATAGTTGCAGTACTAAGGTCATGCAGATTATTGACCGTAGTGAACACCAACACAACATTTTCTCCACTAAGATCACTGCTACGCTTGTATATGAAGCTGCCTGTTTTCAGTGCATAGTCCTCAACATTCAAATCCTGTAACATGACATATCTATTCTGGATATGTCTGCTGCCCTTCCGTCTAACCCTCCCCACTTGTTGCAGCAAAGCCCTTCTATTAGGGAGGTGGGGTACTACATCTTGAGAAGTGCTTGCTAGCACATCCTCAACAACCAAACAGGGTGCATCCCATGAAATACGGGCTCTCTCCTTTAGACCTGCACACATACTATACCTCTCAGCCTCTGTTGGGTCCCCTGCATGCATGTGTACCACGCTCTTTAACACTTCTTCCCCATCTGCAATGGAGGTAGTTATCACCCTCCCCTTGCACTTCATAGCTCTCTTCCACTTACAGCACCAATAATTTCTCTGCGGCGCTGTCTTTTCGAGATGGTAAACGTACCCTTCTATAATTAGGACATCCTTTCCTTTCTGTGATCTCGCCCTGGTATATGTTTCACCCACATTCCCTGGTGGAGTTACGGTGCTGGACGCCATGATATTGTCGGTACAATGTACAACTCCTACATGATAGCGGAAGCCTATATCCTTATTGGCAAGTACTGTGTGTGTTCGAGATTGTGATATCGCGATTGTGAACTGTCGGGTTTGTGTACGTTCGAGTTTCCGGTTTCGAGATACTGAAATTCGGTATTTCAGTATTTCGAAAAGAATATATATATATATATATATATATATATATATATATATATATATATATATATATATATGTGTAGTTATGACAGTTGTACAGATGTAGACTTGTCTTTGTTGTTTCACAGAGTACAGTACATTCAAGGGTACTGTACATATGTACACAAAGGGACTGTCCCATTCGTTTGCAGTACTGTGGAATACATGTAGTAGGATGTGCATTATAGACTCCATGCAATATGCGTGCAACTCAGATGGCTTAGTGGTACGTCCAGTGACTGCAGTGTGCATGGTCCAGGGTTCAAGACCTACAAGCCTTGCTGATACTGTCAATTAGGACTGCATAAGACACTTTTAAGCAGGTGTAATTGCGTTTTCGTGACAGTAAGCAGCGGGTACATGCAGGTAACAGACATGTACAACCCGCGGTGCACTTGGAATACCCTTCTTTAGCAATCCTGCTGATGTCACCTACCTAAGAATACACCTCTGGGACTGATGTAACCCAATGTATTCTCTGTAGCACGTGCTGTAACTGCATTTTGCTGTAGTGTGATAACCTAGATAGGTATGGGGTTCTATTCCAAGCGAGACCAACTGTGTGTTTGTGTTTGTGTGTGTGTGTGTGTGTGTGTGTGTGTGTGTGTGTGTGTGTGTGTGTGTCTTTGTCTGCCTGAGACAGTGGCAATGCTTTTTAGAGTACGCACACTCTTTACGATTCACATGACCAACTTTGGCAATCCTGCTGATGTCACCCACTAGACATACACCTCTAGGACTGCTGTAACTCAGTATTCTCCATAGTGCATGCTGTAACTGCGTATTGTTGTAGTGTGATAAACTAGTTAGATAGGGGTTCTATTCCAAGAGAGACCAACTGTGTGTGTGTCTCTGTCTGCCTGAGACAAGAACTATGCTTTTTAGAGTATAGGTTCATAGATTAGTACTAAGCTAACTGCCCTTGTGAGCCATTTTAAGCCTAGCAAATTATCCCTTATGAGACTCAAACCACACACCTTCTGCTTGTAAGACAAACACCTTAACCATTAGGCCACCCTCCCAACTTATGTCCACTCTTTACAATTCACATAACCACCTTTGGCAATCCTGCTGATGTCACCCACCTAGACATACACCTCTGGGACTGCTGTAATCCAGTAATCTGCGTAGTGCATGCTGTAACTGCATAATGCTGTAGTGTGATACACTACTGAGGTAGGGGTTCTATACCAGGACATGGCAGGTGTGTGCATGTTTGTTTGACTGTCAGATCCTGTGTGGAAGTGGCTGTGAGTGTCTAACCACTGGACATGTTTGGGAGTGGATTTTGTAGTTTTCCTATATGGTGTCCATCTTATATGTCACAATGTCCACCTCACGTGGAGTACAGATGTCAGTCAGCCAAGGGACTGTGTTGGCAAGCCATACCCCTACATCTGGCAAAAGGCCTGGTGAGCAAAGTATGCAACCCTACTATTACCCGGAATACGTTCTGAACCCATGTGTCATACACAAACACACTTACCTAGAATATCCCACTATGTTGCTAGTACCCTGCACATTGATGGCAGATAGTAGGCATGGTGTGATTGCAGTGGGCTGCAGAAGACATGGCACCCAGTACAGCAGTAAAATAGGCACATAATTGCGGACAATGTGCCTTCACTAGATTCCCCACTGGATGCCTGCAACAAATGTGGTGCCATCAAATATGATCCACAGAGGCCATACAATGCCTTACACATGTGCCCTGTATGAACTGATGCCACTGACACTAGGGAATACCTGTATCATGCTGTCAATGCAGGTGCAGGATCAACCTGCTGACTATAAGCAGGTTCTGCCACACCAGGCCAGTATTGGCATATCGGTGGATAGCAGTCTGTGTACACAACATGTGCCAGCCAAACCAGGTACACCTGTACATGCCACTGTACATTATTGTGGGACATGCACATCCCAGGCAATGTCCATGTCAAGGACTATCAAACACAGACATGGTATGCATTGCAAAGCTATGGCCATACACAATGGTAACCAGGATATCAGGACAGTTCAGACAATACCCATCTGTGTGGGACATTGCAAACACTACACCCCTGTGCCACACTGCACATGATTGTCAGGTGACATGATGCCAAGGATTACCCCACGCCCAGCCTTGTACAGCCATCTTGCACAGTCAAGCACTACACACCCATGAAGCAATGCACACATGCATGTTAGTACTGGCACCTTGTGTCTGCATGTGGGGTATGATGCTCCCAACCACAGTCACTCCCAGTATAACTCCCATTGGCATACCAACAGATGTCAAACACATTTACATGCCCTAGACCATAGATCCTCCAGATATCCCCTGTGGTGCATGTAGTACCTGTGCATTACTGCAGTGTGGCAAACTAAGTGGTTTGGGAGTGTATTTGTGGGCCTGGCAAAGATTGTCAATGTGAGTCCATTAGAGAGTGTGGTTGTGTTGACAATGACATCTGTTCATGTGGACAGCCATGTGTGCTACACCTAATGTATGTCTACTATATCTCTGTTGCAGATGTCACACACCAACACACATATATGTTCTTATAGCACACCAACATGTCAGCTTTGTGGCACATGGAGTAACTGCATGCACTTGTAATAGTAATGACTAGTCAGTCAGGGGTTTGAACCCTTATACTGGTAGGTGCGTGACAGACAATGCTTAGGGTTTAGTCTCCAAGCCTTTCTCTGATGTACTTTGCCTCTGTCTGTCCCTCCCACACACTCTCTGGTGGATGTGGAGGTGTACACCTGCTCAGCAGCAGCTTGTGTATTGTAAGTGATAGTCATGTTCGGGTGATGGGTTCTGCACCTATTGCAGTCCTCCTCTAGCTGATTGCATGTGGAACAGCTGTGATGATGTTCCCATAGCCATTTGCATGAAAAACACAGTACAATATCTAGGAAAATCTTGTTGGTGTTTGCCCATGACAGTCACTGTGAGTGGTACCTGGATCTGGTATTTGGTAAACGGCTTCACAGATGATATCTGGATGTTCCTCAAACAACATACACAGTAGGAAATAGCCTAAAGACAGGAGGGTGATGTGCCAGACATGACTACAGCATGTAAGTGTAGCTATGCTTCATTGAGACAACTGCCTGTTTAACAAGGTGTGTGTGGTAATGGCTATTCTGCATGTTTTAAAACTGACAAGACAGTGCTCTGTTTGTGAGGGACCCCCATCTGTAGGGCCATCTGTGGACTGGTCAGTGTGTGGAACCATTTTTTTCCTGTGTTATTCACTGAACACACATCTGTGAACAGCAGGAGCATAGTGCAAGGATTGCAGCCAGTGACATGGTGATAGTGATGTGTTACTGCCATTGCATCCCTGACTGGACATATGTCACATAAAACAGTGGTATGACAGACACTGTCTGGGGTTCTCAGTGACATGCCAATAATGGGCCACTGTTCATAGCTGCAGTCACAAGTCTTCTACATGTTGTACAGATGGCATGCAGTATATATGCATGTGTTGTGCTCTCTCTGCAAATGTATGCCATCTGTTGTGCTGGGTTAATGGTCATATCTGTGCATACTGTTGTAAGTAATCCTGAATGCTGTTGACTATTAATAAGCCATATCTGTGTTTAAACTGCAGCACCATAGGTTGTATGGATTTGGAGGTCCGGCAGAACCTCCTGTCCCACTTCAGCTGACCATGGCACCGGGCACCAGCACATCTGAGGTCCAGCCTTGGACCTCCACCTCTGTTGGCTCTGCACCACCTTCTGGTGGTACCGCCACTGAGGATGGGGCTTTTCCCCCTAGGAGCAGGTCCAGACAGGGACATGTCTGCTGTCAAACAGTCCTGGATGTGATGTGTAGAGGGCTCAATAAGGGGTTTCAAGGCCAGATACGCCAGCTCAAGGGCAGAGTGTCACATTTACAGAGTAAGGCTACCCCTCCTAGACAGCCCCCAGAACTGCCAACTTTGCAGCTATTTTGGTGCAGTGGTGGCTGCCCATGGCTGGGGACCTCTGTCCCACTGTTTCCATCTGGGGGCTCATGGGCTTGTGAATGCTGAACACCCCTCCCTGTCCAAGGTGTATCCCCCCACATGTGTCATATACTGACCCTGTATGCTGTCTTGTCTGTCATCCTACCCTACCTATCCTCCACAAGCATAACTACTCTCCTTCCCTCACATCCCACTCTCACCCTATGGAAGCAAAAGGCCAATCGGTTCCTAGAACAACATTTGCCCCATACATAGCTGTCCATTTCACACACGTGTCCACTGGACATATGTAACCATTTTAATATGCATCACAACATACTCCAGTTGTCTTCACCCCTGTCTTTCAGGTGCACGATCCTAGTATGCACATGACTCCTAAATGTTCCAGGTACACGTGATGCGGATGACCCCATTGTACACACAACACTACCAGTCCCTCTATGGTTACCTCATTTACCTTTATCATGATGATGATGTCGTACACAGCACCTTGCAAGAGTACTGTTCTCACATAATGATTGGCAGGAACTGTTGTGTTAATGTAAATAACATGCACAGAGTGATGTATATGGCCAATGTACAAATGTTTGCGTGTATGATTGAAACATGTCTGTCTGAGGGAGTCTTGATATTACATAGGATGACACCACTACATAATACAGGCGTTGCTGGTGTTTCCCTTTTCATTCCTTTGTAATGCTTTGTTGTCACATGGGATGTTCCTGATATGTCCATATATATGTATGTATCTATATGCTGGACATAAACACTCACACATACATCTACATGATGGAATACATTTCCTATACTGTTGAATGTGCTAGATGATATGTTTGTGACAAGGTCCAATGTCTGTATATATGCCATGGCTTAGTGGTAAATCACAATAGCTGTGTGTGCAGGGTCCTGGTTTCGAGCCTTGCAGAGGCTGTTTATTTTGTTGCTGGGCAGAACAAGGCCATTGGATATGGTGTGATTAAGGCACATTAAAGCAATTGTGAGTGGGTGTGCATGGTTTTGCATGGTGCTAAGCAGTGCTAACCTCTGGTTACAGTTTCTTACACTCATTTAGTCTCTATATTGCTTTACCAGTATAATACTCGCATACTGGCGGCCAAACAGGCTTACACCCGCTTGCTCCCGCACTTGCAAATGCACTGCATTTGGTGTTTGTATCTGACACTCACACCCCTGCGTGGGAGTGAGGACTACGATGTTACTTTGTGATGCCTATTATATCAGATTACATGCCTACAGTATCAGGAATGGCTGCCCATTAGGCGACAGCATGCCATTCGACTGTACGGAATCCACGGCCTGTCCAGAGTTTGATTCATATTATTGGTGTGTTCTTACAATCTGTACCCGTCTGGCTAATACATGGGAATTGACACTCTTCAATACAAACAATTAATTGGGTTTTGGAACCCACATCCTTCAGCCGAGTCATGCTACTGCATACCTAATATTCTATCATCTTTCTAAGGCTGTCAGTGGAATATGTGCTTTCTGTCCCTATCAGACCTCTCATACGATTGGGGAAATATACGAACTGAATCAGGGACATGGCATAACAACATCAGGGACATATTGAAATTATTGGTGCTATTAACCTGACCCATTGACAGACTCAGAGCATATGAATTCATACACATTGTCTGAGGTAAATGATGTTTATAATTCTTAATTGTTGTTGTTATTAATTACCTGTAATTCACCACCTTTCCTCCAAATGTTACTAGTTTTAGGAGGGATTAAGTGGGGCAGAGTTAAAAACTGAGTCAAAATCTGGGACATCCCTGGAAATCGGGGACAATTCAGAGGTATGGTCCCTATTTGTTCCCTCAATGGTTTATGTCCTGTCCAGTGGATGTGCTCCTAGGGGTTGAGAGGTACGGGTGTCAGCTATGCCCATTTTGGAATATTACTTACATCCCCAGGGTGGTCCTTATACAACTGCACCAGCCAACACCTGCATGCCTAGGCCCATAATTGCATACCCATAGTTCCCCCACCTGCCACTCCTCTACAGCATTCATCCTTACTGTGGGTGCAGGTGGGGTATAAACACACCACTACACACTGCCCACTCTCCCCGTGTCGGGACACATGTCGTACGTTGTGTTGACCCAGGCTTGCACAACCTACTGGTCCATGTACATCTAGAGGCTGGTTTGATAAGTCATTACCTGGACTGCCTCCGATGATTAATTTTTGGCGTACCACAAGGGACATCAATGTCTATGTTTCAAGATTAGACCTGGCAGGTCTCTCCCACTGGTAGCATCCTGCCAGTGGTCTGGGAAGCAGTGATGTGTTTACCTTTATTGTGTGTCTGTATGTCTCACCGGCCTAGCTGGGGACTGAGGGGGGTTGATGCTACATGTTAGACGTTTGTTTATTGGACCCCTCACCCCCATATGCATGGCCTGTGAACATATGTTACTCGTAACTGTTGTATCATATCCTAGCTACATATGTGTGTATATTTACAGTCACACACACACACACACACACACACACACACACACACACACATATATATATATATATATATATATATATATATATATATATATACATACACATATATATATATATATATATACATATATATATATATATTTACACATATATATATATATATATATATATATATATATATATATATATATATATATTTACATTACTATATACAGATGTATCTGTATATGTATGCATACATGTATATTTATATTTTGCTGTATATATATATAAATATATATATATATATATATATATAAATATATATATAAGTGTATATATAGATATTTATCACAACATATGGGTCTATGGGTGTCTGCATATGTATATGTTTATATGTGAGTATGTATCTGTATTCTGTTTCTGTATGTATACATTTGTACTACGGAGAAGGAGAAGCTTATCTCTATGTCGCTATGGGTAGATATACACACACATACCTCTACATATATACATCTACATCTGGTTATTCCATTCCCTGCCATATAGATTACACTTTGCTGCAGTGGGACTCATAGTGGGTGTGGCTGCTCGTTTAGCGATGCCTCTGCCCAATGAACACATTCGCTTACATCCCTAGGGCTATCCATATAGGCCCACATCAGCCAACACCTGCGCATCTAGACCCATAAGTAGCTACCCATAATTCCCCCACCCGCACCTTCTCAACAGCACCCATCCTTACTATGGGTCCTGGTCTGTTCTGGACACACCACTACACGCTGAACACTCTCCTCTTCATGGGACCCATTTCATACAATTGTATCAGCCCATGGGTCATAAGGGTTTCCCACTCTTGTATTCCGAGCATGTATACACCCCACCAGAATGGCCGGTCTATCACCTTCTTTTGGTCTTTGCAATTTTTGGGGTGTCCCGCAAGGGACGCTCCAGTCTGTGTTCCAAGATTAGAATTCATGGGTGCACTGTGTACCCCCCCCAGTTGTATCCTGCCTGTGGTCTGGGGTGCAGTGGACTCTTTACATTGTTTGTGTGTATGTTTTCCGTGTCCGTTTGGGGGGGTGGAAGGCCATGCTACGTGTTTCATATTTCTTGCTTGGGCTCCCCACTTCCATTGGCAAAGCCTGTGAACAATATGTCATTCTCGTGTGCTGTTACCTATCATAGCTGTATATTTGTGTATATCTATGCACACACACACACAGATATATATATATATATATATATATATATATATATATATATATATATATATATATATATATATATCTGTAAAGCAATACATACCCCACACAAATGCACTTACACATGCTTACTGGTGTTTATATATGCTTGACCTGCTTACTAGTGCCTTATTCATTATGACACTGACACTTCACTCCAGTTAACTTTTAATTGATAATTTCTAGGTTATACAGTGGACAGATGTCGCAATATGTTAATGTACGGATTACTGATGGTAAATGGTATGTGACACAGTGGGATTCAGTACGGAATGTCTGTTCGTTAGGGGGTTGCTCTAACCAATACACTATTGCTGTGCTGCTTCATTTGCATATATACCCATATACCATGGCTCCTGGTTCCACAAACACACACCCCAACGCCTCCCTAACACTGCTGTCATCCATTCTCCAGTCGGATTTGCGGTGTATCCACACCACTACAGATTGGCCATTCCCTACTCTTATAGACCCATCCCATCGGTTGACTCACTCCACGTATCCTCAGAACTTCCAAATGTTTAGTCCACAAATATTGGTGACGTGAGCGACCAAAATAATACTATTTGCAATTTTTGGGTTGTCCCACATAGGACACGTATGTGTTTATGTCAAGATTAGACTCTATACTTAATTACATCCTTACTCCTGTTAACTTGACACTAAAATAAATTAATATGTATGACTTTGTAGTAACACACACGTTACATATGAGAGCCTAATTATGTACATGTTCAGCGTATTTCTTTTACAAATAGACTGGTTTAGTAATTGGCGTTGCTGTAGCAGGCAGATCACAGGAATGATTCCATGTGTGGGGAAGTCCTCACATTTGATTATTTACAGCACAGCACTGACTTCGGACATTGTACACATTTCTGCGTTTTAGTAGTTTCTTCCCGTCCCTCTTCTGCACAACCTATTATTCTATCTGCTGTCAAGGCTTGTAAGGGCACATTCATGCTATTTATGTCTGTAAATGGAATTAATGTGTTACAGAGAATGTATTTCTACATATTGATGTCTGCTTGTGTGTATGCATATATACCTATAACGAACTCGCTGACCTCCATGGGGTGGTCCAATTAGAACCAGCCCATCCAACCCTGGCATTCCTGGATCCATAATTTCATACTCATAGTTCCTCCACCCCACCCGTGTTCAAAATACATGCATAGCATCCATTGTCCACTTGTTATCGCAGCCATGACACACCTCCACACATTGCCCTCTCCAAAGCGTTAGGGGCCCTACATGTATGTTGTTTCAACCCATGTATTCTCAGGCTCTCCCACCATTTAGTCCTTGAACATACCTGCCCTTGCTTCTGTAATGGTCGGAAGGTCAAATGGGCTATCAATTTTTGGGTAGTCCCACCAGGGACTACCCTCTGTGTGTAAAGTAGACTTAGTAAATCAACAATGTTACTCCCACTGGTAATATCCTGCTTGTGGCATAAGTAGCAATGCTTTGCTCACTCGTGCCCAGCTGGATATGACATACACTGACAGCGCTATATAACACTGGGGTTGCTGTTGATTCCCTTCTCATTCATTTTGTATGCTTTATTGTTACGTCATTCTTTCTTCATAAATATATATATTATATATCTGTATATAGTTATATAGATTTCCTATGCTGGGCACTGCTTAGACCTGCGCAAGTGCACTCAGACTTGCTTATTGGTACTTATATGTGTTTACTGCTGCTTATTTGTGCTTACACCTGCTTACTATTACCTTATTCATTATGATAGTGCTACTTTGCTTGAATTATATTTAAGTTGAATATCTCATGCAATACTCTTATGTCGGTTTTATGGCAAAATGACATTCATTCCACATGGAAAATGATATGTGCTATTGTTGGACTCAAACTGTGACTACCTATTTGATAGGCAGATGCTCTAAACACTATACTATTGAGACTTACATTGATTCCGCATGTTTATCTCTATTCGAATGAATATGATGTGTAAGCTACGCTCGGCAGAGGGCAGCAACGTGCAAACACACTCCGCTTTGCTTACACCTTCAATATTGCTGCAATTTGTCTGTATAATAGGGACATGGGGACAGGGAATCTAATTGTGACAGTTCTAGGGACACTACGTGCTTGTGTGTTTACTACTTCGATTTTAATTCACTGTTGGTGGACACTCTTGTATGCTTAGCATACATTTCGGTATCCACGGACACTGACTTACTGACTTCCTATTAGGGATGGTCTCTACTAGTAGGCATAGTAGGTTTTGCAAGTGTTGGGGAATGTTTATGCCTCTGTAGAGCACGTGTACATGCCCCCTGCGCTCACACACGCTTCCTGTGCACGTCGAGGGTGCGGCGGCACGCACTCATGCATATTCATATGGCACTGCTGCGCCATCTGTAGTGAGGATGCTCAGCGCAAGGCTAAAACTGTCCTTGTGCCGAGCTTCTTGAATCCCGGGGTTTGTGTAGTGTAAGCTTAGCGCAAAGCTTACAGAAAGTTTAAATTTTTGTGCAATGAGCAGCAGTGCTAATTGCATATGCTGCTGCACATCGTGCTTACAGAGATACAAGCAATGTTTCATGGCCAGCAACAGTGTTGCCAGCCAGGAAACCATGTAAAAGCATGAAAGCATATAACACAAGCAGCAAGTTTACCTACAGGCAAACATGTTCTGTGAGACTGGACGGACAGCACATTGACTACCAGGGCTAAAATTAATGTGATGAATGCAGTAATAACACAGTACAGAAAAGTGTACTCAGTGCAATGTACTCTACATTATGTATTTGGCATAAGGAAATAAAGATTTTGTGATGATCATCAAGGATCCATGGACTGTAGTATAAATACTCTAGTCTGGGGAATTGTGCATATTGAAAAGGGCCACAGACATGAATGGTAGGAAAGAAGAAAGATGAAGAGGAATGAGAAAAAAGAGGCAGAGGACGCATGAAAGATAAGGGCATTTCAATGTACATATGCCACAAAGACAAGTTAGTAGCATGGAAAATAATCACATATGTACATAATGCAGTATGTACTGCTGTTTACACCTCCTGTGCGGGTATATTATCACAGTTAGTGTATATTATGTGATTGTCACGCTATCAATGGAGATGATTGGTTGTGATATAAATACCTTGACACCGGAGGGGAAATTTAGCAAGGACAGTATATACATTAGGAGTGCATGCATATTGTGAAGGTGTGCAAAATGAGTTGCTTGAATGTGACTGATATGTCAGCATAGGTCTCAACCAACTGGGACACATAACAAATGGGTCATGGACAAGAGTAGACAGACATATGCACAATCATGGACGAAATCAGAATAATACCAGTTTTAGTCTGTGACATTGATGTAAAATATGTGATAATGAGTTATTACACACTTGTACAAATGTAATGATTTGTCAGTAATCTAAGGGGAGTCAAGCGATCCTTCTTCAAAACTGAGCATTTTTGGGAGGTGTTAAGAGGGGCACTGTTACACCTGTAGTTTAAATTCTGATCAATCCTGGCTAGTTTAAAAGTTTGCATGACACAGATATGCCACAATCCACACTTGCAGGATTGTAACTCATGCCATCAATGTCAGTGAGCTGTGTATTTACTGGTGCATCACAGGAAAATGAATGACACATGCACCTTGTAGGACACCTTGAAGGGAAGTCTGCACAGACAGCTCATAATGATTATGCATCACAAAGAATATTTACGTATGTCCAAAAAAATGCGTGGATGCTCACAATGGCAAAAGTGATACACTTGAGTAAATCATACCTGGAAGACATGGGTATTGGCCATAAGGATAACAACACTTAAAAACAGCACACTGTTATCAGTAGATTCCCCACACACGCTGTGTATTGCATTCATCTGCAACAGGTAATAGCAATGGATATTGTCTGCAGCATCTGCAGTTGATGTGCGAATTAAGAAGTGAGCCACTATAATGAATGATACAGCACTATGTGAGACTGATGGAGATGCATCAGTATGCCCATGTACACAGAAACTACAACACTGCAAAGTGTGCAACAATGAGTGAGGACACTGTCACTGCGATACTGTTCACATACCAAATGATACATGGAGCACACTTTATATCAGCACATATCTAACCCAAAACATGTGCCATGTAATCACTGCACCCCTGACATTACCTTGGAAACTTTTATACTACTGTGAAATCCTGACATGCATGCATGACTGTTCATGCAAACAATCAAATGGTAATACTGATGTGAGGTACTGTTATATCCTTGATGCTGTTCAGTCACACTATAATGGTGGCTTAGATACAATTGTACATCATAGATTTATAAGTGCATAGTAGAGTGCTAGTCTAAAGTCCCAAGATACCATAAAAGCCTAGCCATGAGTAAAAATGGGTTTCACAATTTTCAATAGCTACGTGAACAATGTTTGCATAGGTATGTGCCTATGCTATGTTATCTAATACCAACTGCTTCTATCCATGAGGGACATGGAAGCAACAACTGGACAATCATGATTAGCCATACATTGATCTAAGGTGCTCTTGAAGAGGGTTAGGCGATGCCTTTGTTTTATGTGACTGGGAATTTTGTTCCAGAGAAGGGTTAGTATCTGAGAGATGTATCTTTCTCTACAACATGATTTATTATGCCAGAAGCTCAGTTAACATCTTTGGAACAATTGACCCTGGTGCAGTTTGCATTAACAATGTGTAATATTTCCATCATGGCCAAATTGCCAGCTGCCCTGTAAGTCAGACACAGATCGACCCTTAGTAGTCTGTAAGAGATATAATACAGTTATAGGGCTTTCAATCTCTCTGAATAAGACTTGTTGTTTATACCCTGTATCTTCTTTGTGCGATAACTTGAGGTTGCTTCAGCTGTTTGCAGATGTGTGATGAGATACATGCAAAACAAACTTCTCCACTGTACAGATTTTCACAGACTGTCCAGATGTTTGCCTCATATTTTTGGTCTGCTTATCATAAAATTTAGTTTTTTTGGCAGACTGTTGGCAAATCATTAAAGACTGAAGTTCAAAAAAAATGAAAGACATTTGAGTTTCAGACTTTATACCATTTAGAAAATTCATGCTAATGCAAAACCTATTATTCTGTCAACTTTCTAAGTTTGTAAGAGCAATAGTTAAAAATTGTCCCTATTTTTGGGCCTTTGTCCCACTTTCATTTATGGCTTTGTCCAGATTTCTTGAAGAAGTTCAGAGGTATGATGCAAAAGAGTGTACTGTACTCAATTATTGGTGTGATCAGGACTGAGAACAATGGAATTATAATGTCCTTTGATGTAGATGGCCTGCCCATACATAGGAGTTGTGCAACATACAAGAGATTTGTCACCACTGTGGTCAGATGCTGGTGGAAGTTCAGATTGCTCTCTACCTGAGTAGCCCGGCGTACTGATAGGGGTGTGCTGTCTATATTGTAATTAGCTTGGGTATTTGCTTTTAAAGTGGAAATAATTAAGCTTTTTGTTCATCTAATGTGCCTCCATGGCTCTGGCAACAATCATTTTTGTGTGCTAATACTTTCTGCAATATATCAATAGTATTCTTTGATTCAATGATTATCCACAATTTGCAGTTGTCCTCAAATTTGTTTAGATAAAGGGTGTCTAAGTTTGTCTTGACTTCTGAGAATTTAATACTGAAGAGGAAAGAGCCTAGAACAGCACCGTGAGGGATACCCTGGTCATTGGAATCATGCTAGAGGTGAATTCACAAACTTCGACAGTATGTGTCCTATTTGTTATTTATTTGTCTACCCATTTGGTGATGTAAATGTTTATACTCTTGTGGGACAGTTTCTCTGTAGTACCTGAGTGTGGATTTGTGTCAAATCCCTTAACCAGGCCAAGTTATGGGGGGTGACAGTCTTTTCCCCATGTATGACCTTGGTGACCTTCTTAAAGAAGTCAACTGGATTTAACAGATACAATGTAGACTTAATGAATCAAAAATTGTTTGGGTACCTGTGTCCTTTTTGATAAGCTCCATGATGATTGTTTTGGCCTGCTCACAAATGAGGAGACTCAGGATTATGGTTCTATAATTTCCTGGATCAGGTAATGGTCCCCACTTGTTCAGGTTGCTATACACCCTTCTGCCAGAACATAGACTGCCTGGAGGCTGCATTCAAGTAGGGATCCAACTGTCTCTGCTAGGTCAGGTCTTACGTTATCGAATAAGCAACCTAGGATGTTGTCAGGGCCCATTGATTGTGTACCTAAAGCCATAGAGAGTGCACAGACACGCTGCTCTTCTGAGAAAATAACCTGTGTAATGTTTTCATGTATACTTCGTCTGATGGCCAGTGTGGACGGAGGGGGGGTGACATTTGATCCAAACAGTCAGCTAATAGATTGTCTAATTTCTCTAGTTGAGTATGGGTGTTGGCATCCACAAAAAGCTCTGTGCTTAGTTGTGTATTCTCCTTAACATTTCACACTTATGTAAAAAATGATTTGTACCAACACACTGCTGCTGGGGACCACCTCTAATCCTTGAGAATAGCAACACAATTGTGCATACCATGAATTACACAAGGTTGCAATTGAATAAAAAGTTATGGTATGTTTTTTGTATATAACAGCATTACAGCACGTGGATAAAACAAAACTTAAATGTGCCCATGTAATCAATATGACTTTATACTGATGTATGTCACAGAGCATGTAATATTGGTAGGTATACACATGCACTTGTGTGCCATATTGCAAGTGTCACTGTGATGGTTGATTAAGAATGTTGATATCCTTGATTAAAAGAACACATGCCTTACTAAACCAACGATGTGCATAAAATCATCCCATGTCAACAGTTTTCAGGAGGAATATTACTACAGCTATTATGGAAGAAGCATGCAATCAAATGGCAGCAGCAGTCATCAATATATTATCTCACATCACAGTTTATAATACCCTCTTTTTGAGCTACTGTGCATCCATATCTCAACATAGCACATGTGGATGACAGCAACAATGACATGTGAAATGTTCATATGACATTACTAGGCTAATGGCCAATTTCACATAAAATCCTAGCTATTATTATACCATTTAAACCAAAACTACCATATATATATGATAGAAGATAGTAGGACTATGTGTGTATTTGTTTGATTGCATTACATACTGCCTCTGTCCATATGTGACATATACACCACCCCATGACAGAATTAGCAATCTCACATTCAGTGGTCTGGAGATGGCTTGCAGTGGCTTATGGAAGGACTCTGCTTCATGATGTGTGATTGCATCTTTGAGATGAGGATATTCTCCAGTCCTCTACAAGAAGAATGTTATGTGGCCAGAGAGAAAAAGGAGATGTTGGATTCATGAGGGTATGTCAGATATTCTCCTAAGTGGTAGTTAAATTAAAAGGGATTAAAAAGATCATACAATGACTGTAGTGTACCACCAACCACAAACCCAGCAGTTGACTGGCTCTGATTTTAACATTAAGCCTGTGTAGGTATAGAATCTGGATTCAATACAATGTAACACTAGCACCACCACAAATGTCTGACTTTAACACTGTCATGATGCACTTTGTAGAATATGATAGCATCATTGTATGCTGAGAAGATGTTGGGAGGAGTGTATGACACAGATATGGAGTCACATCTTGGTGTAAAATTGTCTCAAAAATATTGTTTGATTGAACACACATTCATGTTTACTGCTGCCAGATTATATCCCCTAACTATCCAGTTACAGAAGCTGGAGAACACAGTACTTTTTAATGTTAGTGCTACAGCACAAGTTTAACCTCAATGCTGTCACAGTGCACTTCATAGAGGATGTAATTATCTAGTATATGTTAACAAGAAGATGTTTGGAGGAGTGTCTTACATATCTGTGTTCTTACATGCCATTCTATAATTGTCACCAGACTGATTGTTGAATGAATGAACACACACACACACACACACACACACACACACACACACACACACATACACCCAGTCAGCTACAGTGAGAACAGAAAGCCTACCCAATTATCTACAGAACACAGTACTTAATGCAAATGCCACAGCACAAGTCTGGATTTCATAGTGTCAGTCAACACTTTATAGCTGATGATATCAGCAGTGTCTGGTAAGAAGATGTTGGTAGTATGAGTGTCACAAATGCTATTCTAAAATTGTCTCCAGAATGTGAATTAACTGAACACACACAACAGTTGACCATAGTGAGACTAGAACCCCTACCAAGCTATCTACAGAACCCAGTACCCCATAGCACAAGTCTAGCTTTTGCATTCTCAGACAACACTTGATAGCTGATGACATCAGCTGTGTATGTTTGAGAGATGTTGGGATGCTTATATGAAATGGCTATGTAGGCATGTACGATTGTAGAAAAAAGTATTGTTGAGAGACAGACTCATGCTCTTCAGACAGTATACACACACACACACACACACACACACACACACACACACACACACACATTGACTGCAATGAGATTAGAACCCTTACCTAATTACACAAACTAGAGAACACAGTACTTAACACAAGTACCACAGCAAAAGTCTGGCAATTACACTGCTTCAAAACACATTATAGTGGATGACATCATCATTGTATGTTTGGTAGAAGATGTTGGAGGCCTGTATGAAAAGGCTGCTTAGGCATATAGGTTCAAAGGGTCATAGATTAGTACTAGGCTAATTGCCCTTGTGGGCCATTTTAAGCCTAGCCAATTATACCCTGTGAGAATCAAACCCTGGACCTTATGCCTGTAAGGTAAACACCTTAACCATTATGGCAACCTCCTGTAAAACTGTTTGTTCTTCATAGGACTTGATTGCTGGCAGTAGGATACAGACTCATGTTCTGACTATGTACCCAAGCACCCCAGGTGCCTGCACTGAGATTAGAACCCCCTACCTAATTAGTTACATGAATTAGAGAACACCGTTCTTAAACCAAGTGCCACAGTACAAGTCTGACTATTATATTGTTGCAGAACACTTTTTTAGTAGCTGACATAATCATTGCATGTCTGGGAAAATATGTTGGGTGGTCTGTATGAAATGACTGTGTAGACATGTATGACTGTAAAAAAATGTTTGTTTTCTATATGACTGGATTGCTGTCAGTCAAAAATAGACTCACAATCATTTGACTGCACACACACATGTACACACACACACACACACACACACACAAACACACAAAAGTTGACTACAGTGAGATTAGAACTCCTAATTAACAAGCTAGAAATCACAGTACTTAACACAAGCACCACAGCACAAGTCTGACTTTCAAACTCTTGCTGGACACTTTATAGAAGGTGACATCATCATTGTATGTTTGTAAGAAGGTGCTGGGAGGCCTGTATGAAATGGCTGTGTAGGCATGTATGACTGTAAACATTTTTGGTCTACATGACACTTGATTGCTGACAGTAGTATTAAGACGTGCTCGTCTGACTATGCACACACACATTTATACATACATGCAGACACGGATACACTAGACAATCTAGACGTACTGAAATGTCGCAATTCAGTATGTTGAGACCAAATAGTGGAAAGTGCAGTTAACCAAAACTACACTATGCCGAATCCACAAATGTTGAAGCTGCCTCTATCATGCTGTCACGTTCATGATGTGTGGTGCAGTTTGTGGATTTTTCTGGGGTTTCAGGTAAGTGGTGTGTGTTTGAGGATATTGGGTAGGGATTTTAGTGTGTGTGAGAGTGTGTGCAGTGGTGTTTTTTTGTGTGTTTGTGTGTTTAGTGCGACCTCAGAGTTAGAATATATAAGTTGGGGGTGTGGGTGGTGCAGGGGTGCTTGCCCCCCTGTTTATAGGTAGGTTAGGTGTGTTTGTGTGTATTGTTATATTTGTTTAGTTAGGTAGGTGTATGTGTGTGTGATTATGTCCTGGTTTTGTGTGTGTGTTTGTGTGAATGGTCATGATTGTAGTTTTCGTGTATGTGGGTTTTCAACTATTCAATCTCGAAATACTGAAATTCGACATTTCAGTATTTCGTGATTGTATAGTGAATCCACAGACACACACACAATGTGGCTGGTGGGCTAAGTTAACCCACACCTAACTATTTTGTTCCCATTTGCAGAACACATTAGTTAATATTTGTTCCATCCCCAAAGTATGCTATTTCCTTGTCATAGTGGTCTTTATAGATGATGACATCATCATTCTATGATGCAGTTTAGCATATCCTGTTATGAGAGTGGTGTGCAAAGTGTGGACTTTGGATTTTCTGTTTTAGTCCAAATGTGCCAATATACTTTAAAAGACAGTTTTTCAAACTAGATGCAATAAGCAGTCAGGAATGCATGCTGCAAAACTGACACATATGCACCTATTTATTAATATGTTGTGTAAATTATGCACTTAAGTCACAACCACATACGCATTTTGTGGTCATCATGGATACAACTGTGGATATGCATGTGTTCATATTTGTGACAAATTGATGTCCACATTAAGACATGTATAAGACAACTTGAATGTCTACTGTCAGTATAAAGCTTTAGATGATGTAACAATGCAGTTGTGCTGTTTATTTTTGTAGTGTAGTTGCCATTTGGGAACTATTACTGGCATATCCATTTGCATGTGCATGCGTGAGTTTGAGTAAATATGTGTTCAATCACTAACAAGTCCCTTCCCCTTGGTTGTGTTTTTACATGGATTTTAGTGGAATGAAGACTAACTGGGCAATAAACATAGTAATATATGCTAATCAGCTCTTTACATAGTGCACTACCAAGCAACTGGTTTGCACAATCAATGGCAAAGTGTTAGCGCATGTGAGATTAACCTTTAGTGAATACAACTTGCACTTGAGAAGTGCTTATGCATATATGCTATGGTAGAAATAGCTGATAGACACTATAGTGTTCGCACTGTAGTTTATATTGGAAATGTTGTCATAACTTTTATAACATTAAGGACTGCTGCTATTGCACTCTCCATTTGCACAGAGTTAAGTGACAAGCCAAACAAGTTCTCTGCTTAAATGGGAAAATATTAGTATTTCTATCGGTTTGCCTTCTGTCATGCAAACATGCTAAGAGGTGATGCATGGCCATCAGCACTTTGGACAGCACTGAGTGTAAGAAATATGCTTGCTTTCCCTGGCACAGCAGGTGTAAGAGTAGTGAGCTAATGTTTTAAGTACAAATGACACAGGGTTTGAATCCAACTCAATCTAATTCTTTAACATGTCAGAATGGTATTACATAAGTAAAGGTGATAATTTCTGCAGCTGTGAGAGGCAATGACTACAGTGAGGTATTGTCTAAAAATGAGCATCAGTGTATTGGGGTTCAGGCACCTAGGCAGCAAGACATTTTCCTGTGGTACATTTGACTGGGGACACATGGCTGAAGTGACATACAGCTGCAGAGAAATATGGCTGTTTGCAAATTCCCTGTGGGCAAAGAGAAGCACACATTGCCATGCTCATAGCTTTATTAACCAAATGCATGGCAGCATATGAAGTAATGAGTGTTGTGCTCAGTATACAGTACATACTTATGTAACCACAACACGTAGAAGTGAACAACAGCATGGAGAAAATTCTAAAATATACTGTAGTCACATTTATGCTCCAGTATGTGTTTTAGGTAATGTTCCCTAGACACTGTGAAGGGGATAGTGGTCCACACACTCCAATTGCAAAGGCACTGCCCATTGTGCACTGCATTTTACTACCACTGACATGCCCTCTGACCAGCCTGCTGCTAATGCCTGCCATATTGCCTGCTGTCCCATGTTCCCTTGGGGACCATGGACATTGTTTTTCCCCTATGCATTTGATTACTGAAGTTGTGGGCATGGCAACATATTCTATTCTTTGCCCACAGGGAACTTGCAGACATTTCTCTGCATCTGAATGTCACTTCAGTCATGTGTCCCCATTCAAATATACCACAGAGAAATGTCTCGCTGCCTAGGTGCCTGAACCCGTGGGATGCCAGCAGTCCTAAACCCATCCAGGCACTGGTGGAGTTGTTCCTGCTTGCATGTTTTCAGGTTGTAATGGGGCCTATATTGTTGTCCAGAATGTGGAATACCAGTCACACCAGAGACAGCTTTGGCTAGACTGTTCCAAGCCTCTGATTTATATTGAGATCAGGTATAGTCCCCCTGTAAAAGTCTGCAGCTGTGGTGCTTTACGAAGATTGCAATGAATATTCTGGACTCCTCTACACCCCATCTTTGAGCCTTAAATTGGGCACCTTCCTTCCTATCTCCTATCACATCTACACAGGTCATCCAGCAACAGTTAAAGTGCTTTCCCGCCAATTTGTGATATCACTTTTTATGGCTAGTGTGCAAACCCGTGCAACCATGCCAGGCATGTTTGGATGGTACTAAGTGGAAAGCAACATTGCTAAACAGAGAGGAAGGCAGTTTATGAAATAGGAAGGGTAATGTCACAACTGACATTAATTCATGGCTTGTATGTTGCTATATCTGTCAGATGACTTGACTTTTTAGACACGTATTGGGGCTTATAAATGTTATGACTTGACACATTTTTTGTGTGGCTTTATGGGTCTACTTCACTACACTGACAGTCCACTTACCTGACTTTCATATCACTGAGTCGAAAGGATCAACAAACTTAGAAGACTAACATCTGGAACACTGACTTACCAATCCAGGTATGTAACCGCATGGCCATCCTGAAAAAAAATAAAACTGAAGAAAAGTAAACCCACCCATGTGGGGCCCACACTCCCCTAACTAAATATATCAACTCCGAGATCACACTACTGTGGAGCTAAGGGGCAAAGCTCAACAGGATGTCCAAGCAGTTACTTACCTGGAGTGGAAAGTCAGTGTTCTGGATGTCCGTCGTCTGCATTGTCGGTCCTTTCATCTCGGTGATGTGAAAGTCGAGTAAGTAAAATGTTGGTCTTCTGAAGTAGACCCAGCTTTACGCACATACGTGTTTTTTCTACTTGCCACAGAAAGGTTGTCAGATATGCTCATTAACTATTTTGACACATTAAAGAGTGAGTTGTTAACCATGTATGTGTGTGACCTGACGGCCCAGGTTTATGTATTCTAATGTGTGATGCAGGAATAATGTGTGACAGTATAGTGGAAATGCATATCCTTGCATTGCTTTATTGAAAATGTTATAAGTTCTAGGTCAGACCACAAAATACATTTGTTTTTTCAGCTAGACTTGTGTTATGTAAGTTGTATATATGACAGAAACATAATTGTCACAATACCCTCAGTCACACATACAATTCTTATGATATCACTGCTATGCATAGCTATTGTTATTCATAATTATCTTTATATTGTTATTTTTTAAATTGAGTGGAACAGCATTAATAAAACTTGGAGTGTGCTAGTTTAGATCTTACAACAATTGCCACAGGGAATGCTGTGCAATGGTATATTTTTTTACACTCATCACTGTCCAGAGTGCTCATTGCAACAAAGGAAATGTCTGTCATAAATACATACATTAAAGAGTTGAGTGGTTAGCCATGTATGCGTGTGACATGAAAGTGCAGAAAATCATTTTTAATTGTAGAACCATAATTGTACTGATACCCACAATTAGACAAATAATATATATAATATTATATTCCATCCAAAAATTTAACCTGAACCCCTCTCCTGATAACTCATCACTTGAAACTGCAATATAGTTCAACTATTATTTTATAGATAGTATAGCATCTCTAACGAAGGATTCCACAACATCTAATCCCACCCCTGCCAACAGCCACATATTGCCACATCCACCTTCAAGCCTGTGCCCACATCATATATAAAACTACTCTTAAACAAGCTTAAACTGCGGTCTTTTTCAGCTGATGACCTTCCAAGTGAGTACCTAAAAATTGCAGTCAATAGCATTGCCTATCCTGGCTCAATCCTTATAAATTGGTCAATCTTGGAATCCCACATTCCCTAATCTGGAGAAAGTCACACATTATCCCTCTGCACAAAGGAAGAGATTCATCAGACATTAATAAAATTAGACCTATTAGACCTATAGCAATCTTATCTCCCCTTGCCAAAATAATTGAAAAATGTATTCAAAAACAATTGCTTGACTATCTCCTGGAAGAACTCCTATCCCCTATACTGCATGGCTTCCATCCTTCCCATAGTACTAGCACTGCCCTTCTAACCCATGTAGATGCTGTCAATAAAGCTAGAGATAATGACAAACTAATCTCCTATTTCTAGACTTGTCTAAAGCCTTCGACACAGTTTGTCACAGCAAGCTTCTACTTCAAATGTCCTCACTAGGTCTCTCTCTCTCTCAGCCCACCATTCTGTGGTTCAAAAGCTACCTGTCCTGTAGGTATTAGTCAGTAAAATGGCACTGCATGCTATCTCCTTACCTCCCAGTCACCACCAGTGTACCACAAAGCTAAATCCTTGGTGGCATGCTCTTTAACATTTTCACCAACACCCTCATACATCTACAAAGCAGGCCACCTTAATACAATACACAGATGATTCCACTCTCATTTGCACATCTGACAAACATGGTACACCTCCAAAAAATTACTCAGGAAGCTTTAACAGCCACTAAAACATGACTTCATAACTCACAGCTCATGCTCAACCCAAAAAATACCACAGTACTACTTTTTTCCCCAAATCCCTCTCTCATAAAAAAACAAAATCTAAGGTCCTCTTTCTTGATAATGCAACCATTGAAGTCACTTCTCATAGCAAATTATTAGGGATGATAGTAGATGATAATCTTACATTCAACCAGCATACACAAAATTGTATAAGAAAAACTCATCAAAAACTTGGGATGCTTTACAGAACTAAAAACTTTCTCATCGACACAACTGAAACTACACTTGCTACTACTTATCTCCTCTCCACTCTTTTTTATAGCACTTATATCCTTACTAACCTCCAGGCTTCACAAAAATTAAAATTTGAACAATGCTATAACAAAGTTCCTAAATTTGCAGCACGTTCCTCTTTCAGAACCCACCATTGTATAGCACTGAAAAGCCTAAATTGGTTAGAACTGCCACATCAACTAACATATACACAAATTCTTACCACCTATAAAATTATCCAGCATCTTTCTGCCTGTCCAGCACTAAAAAAACATTATACACAACTGTGTTCCTGGTCGGTCATTGCAATCCAGTGACCAAAAACTCCTGTCTGTCTATAAACCTAACAATTTGCTGGGTATTGTCTGTACTCGTACAAGGTTGCTAAGGCCTGGAACTCCTCACCTGTATCCATCAGGTTAATACCCTCCCACCCATCTTTCAAAACCACTCTGAAATGCTTCCTAGCTAAAATCTGTCTCTGTTCTTGCTCAAAACCGGAATCAACTATATATGTGAGTGAGTACCTTTTCACTCCTTATACCTCCTTACTTTCTTACTACTATCAAATTCTCTTCCATGACTTTCTCTCTAAATATACCATAAGCCTGCTTTTTTTCCTCACTTCATACAGCAATTCCTATTTCTATTAGACTAACTTACTTTCAATTTCTCTACAAACTAAAATTTCTCTAAATATTAAATGATTGTCATAAACCTTGTATACATTCTTAACCAAAGCTTTTAAATTATGTCTAATTTGTTATAATTATTTAAACTGCAGATGTTTTATTTTATTTTTGAGGATTGTAAAAGTATTGTTCTTAAAATGTTTTGTAATAATTTGAACCTTTTCTCCCCAGGCCTCCACTGAAAATGGGCTTTTGCCCATTCGGACTTTCCCAGTAATCAAATGCCAGTACATAAATAATAAATAAATGTGTATGCTCAATCCATCTGATATACATAGTTATTTTTATGTATAATTATTTTTATGTTGTTCATTTTTATATGAATTACAGTGGACCAGCAGTGATAAAATTTGGAGCTGACTGGATTAGAACCCTAAATCACCACTATTAGGATTACTAGCTTACATCTGTTGCCACAGGAAGAGCCAGACAGCAGGTGTATTTTTTACACACATTGTGTGCTGATCACCAAGCAATGCCACGTAGAGTGTTTGCATGATGGAAGTGAAATTATCTGCAGCATTACGCCGTGTTTGTACACACGTGAGGATTGTGCAAATGAGACAGGCAAAGCCTAACATGCATTATTATTGTAAAAATTGTTTATTAATTTCATTATTAGAATAAAAATGTGGGACTTGAACCATAATCTACATATCTTACCTGCTTTGCATGTCATTGTGTTTACTAGATGTACTTCACACACAGCTGATTTACAGCTCTTATTTATGCAGTTCTTATCATAAATGCAACTTCCATTAATTTTAAAATATTTATTCATTTTACTGTATTTGTGCTAAGCCATGCATTGGCCAAATATTAATATTTAAAAAAGAATGACAAAATACATTTCACACAGGTTATAGGTTTTGACACAAGTGTGGATTTGAATTATCATACTAATTAACCTACAACACATGCAAGGAATATCTTATCTCTCTTTGCCACAGAAACAACTTTGCAGCAGGAAAGCAAATCATGTGCATACAGGCAATTCTCATTTCCTCCATAGTATTAACAAGACATATATACTTGCACACTCTCATTTGTTTGTATATGTGTGGCTTACATATTTAGTGCAATGATTGAGCTCAAAACCATTATGACTATGATTGCACAAATGCAGCTCTGTCCTCTCTTTGTATTGTGTTCATTCTTTTCTTATCTATGCAGCACTCCCAAACATGCAGTCTATAGTGCATTTTGTGTCATTGTCCTTTAAATGCATGATAAAAATCCATGACAGTGAAAAACATTTTTCAGCAAAGGCAGGAGATCTTGGCTATTAGTGAACAAAATAATAAATGTGTGCTGTTTAGTTCCATTTAAAAGCTTGCTGCTTTTTACTTCTACACTTTGTAGGTATATCTTGAATGAGGTAGTGTGAACTGCTGTTGCTTCTTCCTTCGCCCTTCCACTAATCATTCACAGTTGCAATCCATTAGCAACTGGCAATGAGGTAGTGTCTACACCATGTTTACACCTGATACTCGAAGTCAAACATTTGAGATTCGGCAGTTCTAATGAGTTCATACCTCATTTGCATCTTCGCCATGCTCCGAGGCCCAAATCTACACCATAAAAAGGTAGCTGTGTAGCTAGGAATCTAAAAAGGTAGCCGTGTAGCTAGGGAACTTGAAGGTGAGATTTGTATATTTGGAGAAAACAGAAGATTGCTATTTCTTTTAATTTAGCTGTAGAGAAGGCTTATAATTTTACTATGGTATGATTGCATTTTTCATTAACACTTCAAATTTTGAAACATGTTACAAAGCAAATTTTATATATATGCATTAGAAAATGGAACTTTTATCTGTATGCAGTTTTTATTGCTCATTGCTGGCGTACATGTTTTTGACAGGCATTTACATTTCTCAGATAGGTTATTAACTTTCATCACAAGTGTCATTGTTAAAACTGTTTTGCAATCTTCTGTGTTATTTCAGGGAAATATGTAATGTACTTTGTCAATGGCACAGGATGTTATGTTTCTAAGATGGCCAAAAGACAACTCCAGGTGTCTGTTGTAAATGTATACGCATTGTGAAAATTGTGTTGAAAGCACATATACCAACTGAATTATGTGTTATTCCTTGGTTTGTACAAACTTTCATTTGTTTGTTGTTTTGGGAGTGGGGGAGACACTTACCATTGGTGTGTTGCCACAACAAAAGTGTGTTTCAAGTTCTTTTCTCTTGAAAATAGATAGTCATCCTGTTATTTCAGTGGGAAACAATGCATTATTAAAGTGGTATTCCCTGCTTTGGACCAAACATTGGTTTGTATGTGAGTACAATGTGGTACAATGACATAACCTTCAATTTTAATAACTGAAATATGTGCCTTCAGTGCTTAATTTTGAAAAAATATGTGTATATAAGCAGGAATTTAGTTAGACAATATTTATCTGTTGTATCTGTCTCTGTTTTATGCCACAGGGTTATGGCACCCAAGTATACAAATCCATGTAACCACCTTTTCAATGACTCTGAAATTGAAGTAATACTGCAGGCATTTATGCAACATGGGATTTTTCTGCTTGCGAGAGGACATGGGGATATGGTTGACAGAATGCAGATTTAGAACCAGTTAGTGAACAACATCAATGCAGTGTGGGGGGAGGGGTGTCACACCAGGACTTATGATCTGGTATGTCATAAGGCCACTGATATGATTTCATCAGCCTGGAGGAGAGTAGCTGCAGTTGCCAATGGACAGCTGGCTACAGGAGGAGGGGTGGGTGCTGCTACCAAGCCATCATTAACACCAAATGAAGAGTTCCTGTCCACTGCCAAAGATTCAGAAAGTTCAGTTGAAACAACATACCAACATGTGACTGATGTCGGGGCTGTGTCTGGGAGGACAACTATGGGCCGGAAGTATCTTCCAGGTAAGCTTACACATAGGTTTTAGACTTCCTTGTATAGTACAATATATAAAAATTTAGTAATACTTCCTGTGGAGTTTTTATGAACCTATTGATAAATTAATATACTTAATGACACAGTTGCTCTTTACACATGGGCTGGGGGTGGATGTCTGCCAAGTTTCAGTTAAAACTATTCTTAATGAACATATAGGCAAAATTGTGTATTCACTGTCCCCCTCTGTTATTCCAATTGTGATGTTTAATTTTCATCCTACTTTGCTTAATTTCTTCCAGGATCATCCTCCCTACCAAGTGTGTGGTCATCTGCACACGGTAAGCAAAACATTTTTTTTTCAATTATTGCTGACCTTTGTCAGATATATGCATTTATCTGTATGTGTGAGGTGGGTGTAATGAGTGTGTGCATTTCTGTACCATCTGCAATAGTGGGATCAGTGTTAGTTTCTTATCATATAAATTGCTTTAAATATTTAGTGTAGTATTAATTAAGTTCCTGTGTTTGTTACTTATTATCACAGGTAAATGTTATAAGCTGATTTATTTATTTATTTTATTTATTTATTTTAGTTTTGTTAACCGGGAAAGTCCAACTGGACAGTGGTCCTTTTTCAGCGGAGGCCCAGGGAGAAAAGCTCCAGATACAGTACAATACAAGTTATGATTTCATTACATCTATGAATACATTCCGGCATCCAATAGTCAAATATTAACATCTTGTTATCAGTACTATATACAAGTATATTATAGACCCATTTTGGCTTAGTGATAACAAACTAATACTTAATCCAAAAAAACCTAAGTTCCTACTCTTCCTCCCTAAAACATCACCACACTCAAAAATACATTTGCCATGTTATCCTGCAACAACACTATAATCTCAGCTGAATTTAGTACTAAATTGCTAGGTGTTACAATAGATGATCAGCTTAAGTTTGATCTCCATATTACTAATTGGGTAAAAAGAACTCATCAGAAACTTGGACACCTTTTCCGTAGCAAGAAATACTTAACTAACATTGCCTGAATAACTCTCTCCAAGGCTTTATTACTCCCAACACTCCTGTACAGCTGCCACATATTCACAAAGCTAAATTCTACACATATTTCCAAGCTTGAAACTACCTATAATAAGATTGCCAGATTTGCAGCTAAGTCACACCACTGCTTAGCACTACAGCAACTAGACTGGCTAGAATTCCCTCAGCTGCTCCAACTATACCAACTACAAATCATCCACTCTATACTCTAGCTACCCTCCTTCTGCCCCAGCCTCTCTACTATCATATCCAAATATTCCCCTGCTAGGACGCTACACAGCTCAAATGAAGAATTATTAGACATCTACAAACCCAAAACCAAAATAGGCTGCTTCTCTATAAGTATAATCCAGCTACATCCTGGAACCAACTCCCCTCGGAAATAAAATTCCTCCCAACACAGCAAAAGTTTCAAATTAGCCACAAGGAAATACCTAAAAACAAAGTGGTCTTGCCACTGTAGCCAACCACCCTGAAACCACCATCATTTCACCTATTTCACCACTTCAGTCTTAATGTAACTCTAACATTATTCTCCTGCCTCGTCTACCTCTTCCCTTCTTCTATCTCCAACCACTCTTAATTCTTACAGTCTCAAAACAACCTACCTTTCTAGTCTGTCTCCTATACTCTACCTCCCCTACATCTCCTACTAGCCATTCTTACTTTCCTTTCTGGTTTCCAAACTCCTATACAACTAGATCCTACCCACTTTAAATAAGCATCTGCCTAACTATTAACTCATTTTGCTCTAAGCAGCTTAAATAATATTGTAACTAGTCACATTTTCTTCTGCTAATTGTTTAAAACCTTGTTTGTAACAATTCACATACTTGTCTGCCAATTGTTAATACTCTGTATAATTGAATTGCCTGAAGAGCTTTTTTTCTGTCCAGGTCTCTGCTTCTAAGATCCTATAGCTGATTGTTACTACTATGTTACTAAAATTTAATAAATTGTTTTCTAGTCCTGAGGAGCTTTTCTCCCCGGGTCTCTGCTGAAAATGAGCCAAAAGCTCAGCCAGACTAACACGGTTAACAAATGTAAAATAAATAAATAAAATAAATAAATGTGGTAGGCAGCGTTTTACATTTTTGGTAGTAGGTTTATAAGCAGTACAATGTCAGATATTAACATCTTGTTATCAGGACTATATACAAGTATGTTACAGAGTCATTTCAACATGTAGTTGGCAGAGTTTTACATGTCTGATAATTGGTATATATGCAGTGCATTGAGAGATTGAGAGTAGTATAGTATTGGGAAAAACAGTACAAAAGTTTTTGTAGCAGTGGTGGTAGTCTGGTTTATATAGGTAGGTTTATAGGTTCATAGGTAGGTACTAGGCTATCGGCCCTGGGGCCTATACAAGCCCAGCCAAAAAGGCACACTGGCTTTTGCCACACAATAAAATTATTTTCCTGTGCCACTGTCAAGCAGAGCCACAGAGGTGATCCCTGGGGTGAATTTCCTATTTCCCATCCAATCATCAAGATTTTTCTTGAAGAGTGCTAATGAGGAGCTTTGTTTGATATAGATAGGTAGTTTATTCCAGAGTATGGGAAATCTCTGGGACAGGAATCTATCCCTCCGGCATGTTCTGTTTATTGTGGTGACAAGGTTTAGGTCCCTAGAGCGTGTAGCTTGGATGGATTGGGATTTCTTTAAGTGGAGCATGTCCAACAGCTCTGGGTTTGACATAGCTTTGTATGTTAGGCAAAGATCACCTCTGAGTAGGCAATATACGACAGAGTAAAGCTGGAGTTTTTTTATACGGTCTGCGTAGGGCATCTGTTTGAGGCTGGTAATTCTCTTTGTGAGGTATTTCTGCGGCCTTTCCAGTTGTTGTAGATGTCTTGTGAGGTACACACCAAAAGGAGCATTGTACTCTATAATGGGTCTAATGAGTGATGAGTAGAGGGGAACAATTACCTCTTTTTTTCTGGAGGAGAAACCTTTTGCAATGAGGTGTGCCATGTAGAAGGATTTCCTGACTACTGTGGCGATGTGATTATCAAAGGAGAGACTACTGTCCACCTGTGTCCCAAGGCCTCTTATCACACTTTCGGTGTTAAGTATACTACCGCCTATGCTGTAGTTCATGGGTACAGAGTTTTTAGCAAAGGGAATGACAATGCACTTTTTGACATTGTGCTTGAGGCCATGACTTTGACACCAGGCATCTGTCTCAGTGAGGCCCTTTTGTAGGATGTCCACACCATTAGGAGTTATGATTATGGCTCCTAGTTTGCAGTCATCTGCGAATTCCATTAGCCAAAGACCTTCTGTGTTTGGTAACAGGAGAGGACCCAGGACTGAACCCTGTGGTATTCCACCTGTCATTGGCCTGAATTTGGATTTGGAGTCTGCTATTTTCACAGTGTGGGTTCTGTCAGTGAGCCAGTTGGCAACCCATCTTGTAACATAGGGATTTATACCTAGCTTAGTGAGTTTATCTATAATTCCAGAGTGGGGGATGGTGTAGAAAGCCTTGGCAAGATCTAGATAGGCTGTGTGAATCACCTTACCCTTGTCTACGGCTTTGGTGACTGCTTCAAAGAAGTCTATCAGGTTTAGGAGACATGATATGCCTTTTTCAAACCTGAACTGGGTGTGGTCCAGAGTATGGAGATTACCAATGTCTTTGTTTATAAGTTCCATGATGATACGTTCCATGGCCTTGCAGACCAGGCTCATCAGGCTAATGGGGCGGTAGTTCGTGGGGTCCATGGTGGCTCCCCCCTTGTGGAGTGGGATAACCTTCGTTGTGCAACATTCAGCAGGCACAAAGCCTGAGGTGAGGCTATAATTGAACATGGTACTTAGATGGGGTGCCAGTTCGTTCTGTAGTTCATGTAGAATGCAGCCTGGCATGTTGTCTGGTCCCATGGCTGCTGTGTTCTTGGCTTTGGAGAGTGTGGTTTTTACCTGTGCAGCCGTGATTACAGGAACTTTGCATTCTTCTGGTATAGAGATGGGCTCTTTAGGAGGTGAGAGGGGGTAAAGTTAGCACTGAACCTATCTGCCAGGATGTTGGCAATATCAGTTGAGTCTGTATATTTAGTGCCATTGTACTGTAACTCAGAGCAGATCTGAGTGTTGCCATTGAGATTCTTGACATAACTATAGCATGCTTTGTGGTTGTCTTTAGAATCAGTGGTGATTTTGTTTTCGTAACTAGCTTTGGAGGATTTTATCAAGGATCACAGCTTCTTACTGAGGCTGACCAGGGAGCTCCTCCACTTATGGGATTTTACTCTCTTTTGCAACAGTTTCTTCTTTCTGTTGTACAGTTTGTTTATGACAGGGGACCACCAGATTGGCTTCCTTTTTTTGGAGGATAGCATCTTGGTTCTGTTTGGGATAGCACAATCCATGTACTCATGTAAGTGCTTAAAGTACAATTGTGCAGGATTCAGTAGTCATAACTGTATGGTCCATCTGCATGGGTGTCATGAAGTTCACCACTTTGTCTTAAGAAGCATGAAGTATCCAGTACTTTGTCAGATTAGAAGTAGCAAGGTATCTGAGAGAAAAGGAGCAAGATGTTTTAGTAGGAGTTCACTCAGAAAAGTCCCTGTGCTTGGGATGGACAGGTCTTACCTGCTTAACTAGAGGAAATAATAGATGATTATTAGTAGATGCATTCATGCATTCCTGCAACAGTGCAGTGGTTTGGTTTAACCTGGGGAGACACAGGAGCAGAGCCAGTTATTTGAATTGTGGCTTTTGAGGAGTTTTTTAAATTGGAGGGGAGAGGTTGTAGCAGTAATGTGATTAGGGAGTTAAATCCAAACTTTGGCTATGGTGCAGGCAAAGAGAGATGTACCTGCATCATTTTTATGTTTCATGACATTTAAAAGGTTTTGGCTACTGGATATTAAGGTTCTGGTGGTTGTGTAGGGCTGAATTAGTTGCTGTAGTGATGGGATTTTGTTGGGCAGGTAGTACAGTTTGTGTGCTGTATAGAGTTGCTGAAGTATCAGCTGTTGGGGCAGCTCAAGCCAGTTATGTTGCTTTAGGGCAAGACAATGATGGGATCTATGAGAAGCCTCAGTAGCAAACTTGGCAATCTTGTTGTAATAAGGTTCCATTTTGGAGAGTTTGGAGTGGCGAAGATTGTCATTATTAGGATGCCATACAGTAGGATGGATAAGAGATGGGTCCTTGCAATTGTGGATTTAGTCTCCTTGGTCATGAAATGTTTGCTTCTATAAAGGAGACCTAGTTTTTGTTTGCTTTCTTGATTGTTTGGGCTATGTGAAAGTCAAATCGGAGGTTGTTGTCGATAATTACCCTAGCAGTTTTGTGTGTGTTTTGGAGTGATTGTAATGTTATCTTTGGAGATTATAGTGAGATCATTGCTTTGCTGATGTGGTCTACCAGGCCAAATATGATTAGGTTGTTTTTTTGGGATTAAGAAGAAGTTTTATGTTGGCGAACCATGCTTCTGCTAAGGTGAAGTTTTTTGAGTTATGGTTTGTAGTTCATTAATATTTGGGGCAGCACCTATATTGGTGATGTTGTCTGCATATTCTACTACTTTGACAGAGATCGAGGATGCAGCTATCTGGTTTGTGAATAGGGAGAACATTAAAGGACCAAGAATGGATCCTTGGGGGACACCGATGGAGACTGGTAAAAGGGAGGACAATTGGTTTTGCCATAGCATTGCTTGTTGCCAACCTGATAGGTAGTTGCTAAACCATGATATAGTGGAAGAGTGTATGTTAAGGTTAGCTAGTGTTTCAAGAAGCCTGCTATGGTTTAGCATGTTGAAGGCTTTAGATAAGTCTAGAAATATGGTGGATACGAATAGTTCCTTGTTTCTGTGGTGATTGACTAAGTTGGTAAAGGACAGTAGTGCTGTGGTGGTGCTATGGGAGGGTCTAAAGCCATGCTGAGAATGAGATAGTAGGTTATTTGTTAGGAGGTATTGCATTAGTTGAGATTGCACTATTCTCTCTAATATTTTTGATAAAGGTGATATAATTGCTATTGGCCGGTAGTTTGTAAGCTCTCGGGATTTGCCTCCCTTGTGGAGTGGAATTATATGTGACACATTCCACAAGGTGGGTACAGTGGATTCTTTTATGGACCTATTTATGAAGCTGGATATAGGATAGGCTATGGCATCAGCTGTTATCTGAAGGAAGTCAGCAGGGAGTTTGTCTGCAGCTAGTGCGGTTGGTTTAAGTTTTTTCAGGAGTTTAGTAATAGTCTTAGTGGACATGGGATGTAGGGAAAAGTTAGAGGAGCTGTTTTGTTCTATGATGTGGGTGTGGGTGGAATTTGTTATGGGGTTGTTGGTACTATTTTGGGTGTTGGCTAGAGTTTGGATTGTTTCAGTACAGTATCTGTTGAAATGTGTTGGGATGTTGTTGTGGTTGTTTGGCAGTTTAGGGGTAGGGGTGGTCGATTTTCCAGGGTACAGTAAAATATTTGTGGCCCAGAATTTCTGAGGGTTATGAGCAAATTTGTCTTGCCTGGTTTTATAGTTATTGACTTTGTCTAGCTTAATGTGTTTTTTGGCTTTGTTGTGGAGTTCTAGGTAGTGTTGTTTCAAGGAAGAGGTTTTGTGTTTATGAAATTGTACCCAGACTTTATCCTTAGTTTTCATTATAGGTTTTGTCTCTTTTGTTAGCCAAGGGGCATAATTAGTTTTGGCTCTAATGCTTCTGGGTGGTGCATGTTCATTTAGGGCTTTAAGGAAGGCTGTGTTAAAGTATTGCACAGCTTCTTCTAGAGGCAGGTGAGTAAAGGGAGTCCAGTTATTGAATGTTAATGCATTAAGTAGGTTACTGGCTATGAAGTTCTTTTTGTTCCTTATTGTCTTTAGTGTGGGGGGAGTGGTATGGTGGGATCTATTCCAAATAAGGTAGGTTACTTGGTGGTCACTTAGACTGTCTGAGAGACAGCCTGCTTGTTTTATGAGATTGGGGTTTGATAGTAATATCCAGTTTAAGATGGACTGTCATTGGGATGCCTTATCAGTTCTGATGGGGTCAGTAATAATTTGGGTAAAGCCATATAGGTTGATATGGGAGGAAGGGTTGTGACTAGAGCATTCAGCCCAGTCTGTATTAAAGTCTCCTAGTAGTATGGTTTCCTGTGGGAGAGAAGTAGACATCCAGAATAGCAGGTTTTCCAGTGTAGCAATGTTAGTGCCTGGTGGAATGTACAATAATTATATCTTTTCTGGTAGTAACTTTAGTTTAGCAAATATTACTTCTATATCTTTTGTTTCATGGGTGTTGCATTCAAATTGTTCCATGGTAAGATGATTTTGGAAGACTATGGCTACACCTCCACCTTTTTTCCCTATTCTGTCATTATGTATAATATTATTTAAAATTTTTAAAATCTACCTTATTCTGCTCAGATGCCTCCACTGCCCCTCTGCACAAGTGTGCCTGCCCGTATGCTTGAATTACACTGCTTCTAAGCAAGCTATCCACCTACCATACAGAAAACTCATCCTACATTTTTTGGACTACAAAAGTCACCCTGACACCCCTCCATCTAAGTGAAAATACAAGACACTCATTTGCCTGCAGTCTTGAATTACACTACTTCTAAGCAAGCTATCCTCCTACCATACGGAAAACTCCTCCTCCATTTTTTGGACTGCAAAAGTCACCCTGACACCCCTCCATCTAAGTGAAAATACAAGACACTCATTTGCCTGCAGTGTAGGTGTTTGCATTACAGCTTTCAGCTGTTGTACTATGAATTGTTAATGTTGCGTTGTTCACTGTAAGGGCTAGCACACTTGCAGACTGGCCACCCCAAGGATGTCTCCTTCTCCCTAGTCTTTTTTCTTTCATTCCCCTCTTTATATTTTCTCCAGGCACTCTTTCCCCTTAACTGTACCCACTGCTGCTGCTCTTCTCTAAAACCACCAGATGGCAGCATAAGCCTACCCAAATACACTTTATTCTGCTTCCCTCTTCTATTAACTTAGCCACATTCTATCCCTCTTACATTTAGGAATTCCCTCGTTGCATAAAATACAGCCACTTTCCATCCCTCTTACAGAAAGCGATTCCCTGCTTTTATCTTTATTTTTAGTTTCTATAACTATATCCTTCTCCTTTTTTACATAAACGGTACGTCTTATAACTACTGACTCACCATCCTAAGATCAAGTTAGTCCTAACCTTACAAACTGTTATACCCCACCTTAGGGGACTGGAATCTCCCCCAACAGTCCTCCATTTCTGCATATAGAGTAACGTGTTCTCCACAAAGAACACCACCAGCCTACCTGCTATAACATTTTTAATTGTAGGATACCTCCTACCTGATTGTTTTTGCAGCTCTCTAGCCTCCTCTAGTGGGGCAGGAGGTACTGCCCTGGTCTACTTGGTCTCCCTCTCCCCCTTGAACATGTGCTGAGCCTCCCCCTTTCTTACCTTACCTGTCTCTATATGTAATAGCCTGCTCACGCGGTGCCATTTTTAAAATCCATCTTATCCTGCTCAGACGCCTCCGCTGCCCTTCCGCTCAAGTGTGCCTGCCTGTATGGTACTGTACTGTTGTTATTTTTCATTATTGTTCCTGTTTTAATGCATTAACATTGCAGAACGTATGCAAATGGTCTTCAGTGCACTCACCACATATTTCTAAAGCCCACAAGTGAAAGTTGCATGCTTTAACTGGTGTTACTGCTCTGTTTCATTTTTTAAGTGCCACGTGATTTCAGTGGTAAAGATTTGCATATTATTTGCTGTATTTACCCACTCTACAGATAACACAGATAAGGGATTTTAAGCCTACACCACTGTGACTTTATATATACCTAGGGGGTGGTTAACCTTAGACTAACTAAATTAATGACTACCATAGAAGATAGAGTCCTTTGTTTCTAGCTTGATTTATAGGGTGAGATCTATCCATAAGCAGTAATATCATAAATACGACTATATCATAGCACTTTTCTTAATATGCTCTCTGCATCAACAATGCACTCCAAGTTATAAATAGCAAGGTTTGATGTTTGCTTTCCATAATAATTATTTGGTTGTACTGTTAATTGCTCTGTTCTGCTTAATGTAAAGCCACTCTATTGCACTATTGATATGGGTATATGTCTGTGCTAGGTAGTCGCAATGAGCGCTGTTGGTTTTATGAGTATTTTTACTGCCCGAAAGGAATTTTACAGTGCTAGCCTCATTTGTTTGCTCCATAAGTCAAACTATTAACTGATTTAAAGATATTAAATTAGCCTCTTGCTTTGTTCCATAAATTACCTATTAACTGATTTAGAAATACTAAATTAGCCTTTTGCTTTGTTCCATACATTAAACTATTAACTGTTTAGAGATATTACATTAGCATTAGTCCTCCCATTCTGCATATAGAGTAATGCGTTCTCCTCAAAGAACACCACCAGCCTACCTGTTATAACATTTCTAATTATAGGATACCTCCTACCTAATTGTTTTTTGTAGCTCTCTAGCCTCCTCTGGTGGGGGCAAACCCGCTACGCTCGGGCTCACTCTGCTCTCCTACCCTACCTCCATTTCCACCCACCCCAAATGCATTACTTTTACATCAAACCTTACCACACCCTTTCTCACACCTCCACCTCCTGACTCCACCCACATTACTCCTATATTCATCCTACCCATAGCCCTCTTAATTACCACCTCTCACACCACCTCTCTTTCCTTCTTACTAGCTATATTACCTCCCACTCTATTCTCCTACCACCCTAGACACCTAACCACACTCCCTCCTTTTCCACCTCCTCTCTTTACACATAGCTACTATTTTTCCACTACACTACCATTTCAGGCAACTTCTTCCCACCAGCATACATGTTGAATTGCCTCTAACCCCCAAGGCTCAAACTATACACTCAGCCTCCACATACTCCCACTTATATTAATTCTAGACCCTCACTGTTAACATTACCCAGCCATGTCTCTTGTACTCAACATCTTTCTCCTTATACTCACTCTCCACCTCTCTCTCCTTCTAATACTATCATCATTTCACACAACTCATCTCCCTCACCTACTATCCATTTCCACACCCTCCCAAGCAATTCTGCTATCTCCTCTAGTCTGTATCAAACTGATCTCATTCTACAAAAGAAAATAATCCTGCTCTCAACACATCATAACCTTTTATCACCACAGCCTCACGTGCCTCGACAAAACAAAAAAGAAGGCCCTCCCAGGTAACTTCTTAACTCTTTGTAACTTGGCTCTCTGTGGTGATATACACCCCAACCCTGGCCCTTCTTCCCCTTCTCATAATCCTCACAACTCCACAATAAACCTAAAATGTATCACTGCTAATCTTCAGAGTATTAAGAATAAAATTCCCCACCTGCATGCATAGCTGAGTCAACACAAATCAAACTTTACTGCCATCACTGAGACTTGACTCATGCCATGCATCCAAGATTCTGAAATTCTATCCCAAAACTACTCCTGTCTTAGGAATGACAGACTCCATAAGAAAGGTGGAGGTGTCGCCTTATTATTCCCAAACACCTACACAGTCATTCCATACTCTAAACCAATTCCCCCTTTTTCATCTGCTGAAGTACTAGCCACATTTCTCAAACTTAACAACCACAAAAGCCTTTGCATCATAGTAATATACATTCCCCCAGGAAAAAATAGTTCTATTCTAGAAGACATTCTAGCCTGGACAAGCCCTAACATACAAAATGAAACCATCATTTTAGGCGACGTTAATATCAACTGGCTAGATATCTCCAACAATAATCCCTCCACAAATATCAACCTTCACACATACTCTCAACTAATTACTGACATCACCAGACCTAACAAGAACACAAACAAAGGTTCAACCTTAGATTGGATCCTAGTATCTCACCCTGATAAAATCTCATCCTCAGGCATTCTCCCTGATAGTATCAGTGATCACTCCCCTGCTTTCATTATACATTAAAACCACCTCTACAATTACTCCTCACCAATATAAATACACCAGAGACCTGTCTCACTTCTCCCAAAACACCCTCAATGACACCCTGCAGAAAAGAAATTGGAACCCACTTAAATTTTTTCCACTCAATGAAGCCATTGAATTATTTAATTCCACATTCCTTAGAATTCTAAACTCTCTTGCCCCCCTAAGATTAAAGAGAGTCAAATCAAAACATACTTGCTGGCTGACAAAAGCCACTAAGCAAATCATGTCCTCTAGGGACAAAGCATGGAAAACCTGGCAAAAAAACAAAACACCCCCTAACCTAATGGAATACAAACAACTTTGCAATCAAGCAAAACATTTAGTGGTCAGAAACAAAAAAGAGTACTTACAATCCATACAAGATCAGCACAAACACAATCCCAAAATATTCTGGGGAACAATTAACTTTTTACTCCACCCAGGTACTAACAACACCCCATGCCCAACCCCAGATAAAACCCCCTCTGAGGCAGCTACGTTATTTAACCCATACTTCATAGACACCATCACCAACCTAACTACTACCCCCACCCATCTCCCCTGACACTTCAAATTCTCCATCTGTCCACTACACCTCAAACAACACACCCATCTTCTCATTATCTCCCATCACCACTTCCACCATCCAAAAACTACTTCATAAACTCAAACCTTGCACTAATGCTCTTGATGATCTACCTGCAGAATGCCTACAACTAGCAGCCCCTTCCATAGCCTACCCTATCAGCATACTCCTTAACAGGTCCATGTAAGAATCCTGTATACCAGACATCTGGAAAAAATATTATTTGTCATTCTTCTACAGAAAGGCGGCAACAACTTTAATATTTCAAACTTCCGTCCCATTGACATTCTTTCCCCCATCTGTAAAATATTAAAGAAGTGCATCCATACACAGCTCATCAATCATCTAGTTAAACACCAACTGCTTTCTCCCACACAGCATGGCTTTAGGTCTGGACATAGCACCAATACCACCCTCATCTCCTTCTTAGACACAGTACATAGAGCCTGTGACACTGGCTCCTTAGTGTCAGCTCTCTTTCTCGTTCTGTCTAAGGCATTCATCACCATTTCTCATTCCCTGCTGCTCAACAAACTCTCCAACCTTAATCTATCTCCCCCCACTCTACAATGGTTTACTAACTACCTCATAAATAGGCAGAAATCCTCTAAATGGTAAAAGTCTTCATCCCCTTTCATTACTGCTAACACAGGACTCCCCCAAGGATCTATTCTAGGCTCCCTCCTCTTTAGCATATTCGTCAATAACTTCCATCAAACCCTTACTCATAGTACCGTCATCCAATATGCTGACAACTCTACTATCATCTTCTCCTCAAATTCTTTCATCAAATTACAGCAACTTACCCAAGAAGCATTCACCTCTACTGAGCAATGGATGTCCCAGAACCACCTTGCCCTTAACCCCAACAAAACAAAACTATTAGTATTCACCCCAAAAAAACTAGCACTATTGACAAATCTCTGTTTACAGTTACTTCAAATAACAATACTATCATAGATGTCATTCCCAGTACCAAACTGCTAGGCGTTATCATTGATGACAAACTAACCTTTGACCATCATATAGGTTCATAGGTTCATAGGTTCATACTAGGCTATCTGCCCGAGGGCATTTACAAGCCTAGCCCATAGTTTTGTGGCTTACGCCACCCCTTTAGTATGGGGAACTATACCCATTATTTTGCTGTGCCTCTGTTGAGCAGTGACACTGAGGTAATCCCTGGGGTATATCTGCGATCTCCCATCCATTGGTCAAGATTTCTCTTGAACAAGGCCAGCGAGGTGCTCTGCCTCACATATACCGGGATTTTATTCCACAGCATAGGGAGTCTTTGGGTGATGAATCTATCCCTCCAGCACGTCCTATTAATAGCCGTGTCGAGGTTTAAGTCTCCGCCCTTGTGGCTCTGACGGATCTAGATTTTTGAGGTGAAGCATATTCATCAAATCTGGGTTTGACATGGCCTTGTATGTTAGGCAAAGGTCACCTCTGAGCAAGCGGTGGCGACTGAATAGAGCTGGAGTTCTTTCAGTCGGGCAGCATAGGACAGATGTTTGAGACCCTTTATCCTTTTGGTGAGGAACTTTTGTGGCCTCTCCAGCTGCTGCAAGTGTCGGGTCAGATACATTCGAATGGGGCATTGTACTCAATCATTGGTCTGATGAGTGATGAGTATAGGGAGACTATGACCTCCCTTGATCTAGATGAGAATCCCTTCATGATAAGGTGGGCAATGTAGAAGGTCTTCCTAACTACTTTAGCTACATGGGTGTCGAATGACAGACTACTATCAACCTGGGTCCCCAGGTCCCTGATAACTTCTTCTGTACTCAGTGGATTGCCACCTATTTGGTAGCTAGGGGTAACCTTGTTTTTCCCGAAGGGTATGACTATGCATTTTTGGCATTTAACTTTAGGCCATGGCTCTGGCACCAGTTATCCGTTTCTGTGAGACCCTTCTGAAGGATATCTGTGTCAGATGTGTTTTCTACTATGTTGCCCAGTTTGCAGTCATCTGCAAACTTTGTTAGCCATAACCCTCCTGTGTTTGCTTGTACTTGGAAAAGTAGATGCCAAACAAGAGTGGGCCCAGGACTGAGCCCTGTGGTACACCACTTGTGACAGGCTTTGAGTCTGACATGGCGCCAGCAACTCTGACCCTGTGGGTTCTGTCACTCAGCCAGTTTGCAACCCATCTTGTGATGTATGGGTTAACATTTAAGCTGATGAGTTTTTCAATGATACCCGAGTGGGGTATTGTATCAAAGGCCTTCGCCAGATCGAGGTAGGCTGTATGGACTGCCTTTCCCTCATCAATGGCTTTGGTGACTGTTTGAAAAAGTCAACCAAGTTTAGAAGGCATGATCTGCCTTTGACAAAGCCAAACTGGGATGGATCCAAAGTCTGCAAATTCCCTATGTCTTTATTTATGAGGTCCATTATGATCCTCTCCATGGCTTTGCAGATAAGGCTTGTCAAGCTAATGGGCGGTAATTTCCAGGGTCGGTGGAGACACCGCCTTTGTGAAGTGGGACCACAGTTGCAGTGCGCCACTCGCTGGGTACGTATCCAGAGGTAAGACTATGATTAAACAGCTGTCCTAGCTGTGGGTTTAATTCCTCGTTGAGTTCGTGGAGCACACAGCCGGGGACACCATCAGGTCCCATGGATGCTGTGTTTTTGCTTTGGAGAGCAGTTCTCACTTGGGCGTTGGAGATGTTTGGGGGCTGCAATCGCTTGGTATAGATATCTCTCCTTTTGGGGGAGGGGAGAAGTTTGCACTGAACCTGTCAGCCAGTATGTTGGCAATGTCTGTAGGATCAGTAATCTTCACATCATTTTGAACTAGTTCTGAGCATATCTGGGAGTTTCCTCCCAGGTTTCTAACATAGCTAAAGAAGGCCTTATGATTGTCTTTTGAGTCTTTAGCTATTTTTCTCTCAAAATTTGCTTTGGATGATTTTATGAGAGCTCTTAGTTTTTACTTATAGTGATCAAGGGTGTCTTACCTTTTAAGGATTTTGCTCTATCTTGTAGTAGCTTCCTCCTTTTGTTGTAGAGTTTGTTTATGGCTGGGGTCCACCAGAGTGGACGCTTGCCTTTGGTACAAAGAGTCTTTGTTTTGCTTGGGATTGCCTTATCCATGCAGTCCTGCAGGTGCTGGTAGAAGGCATTTGTAAGTGATTCAGCGGCTTGAGTACTGTTTTCCGTCGGCTCGGGGCCTTAAAGGAGACCACACTAGTCTTTAGAAGTGTGAAGTCGGCTTCGAGAAGTTCTTTACTGTGGTCTTTTTATTTCAGGTGGGGTGGGATGAGGACCTCCAGCGAGATTAGTTTGTGATCTGATCTCACCAGTGAGGGTATACTTCCGGTGTTGAACATTGTGCTCCCATGTTCGTGATGATGAGATCAAGTATGTTTTCTCCTCTTGTGGGGATGGTGACTAGTTGTTCCATGGCATTTGAGTTTATGAATTCCAGGAACTTTTGGGCTAGGGTGTTTGGGCTTGAGTAGTGTTCCCAGTCTATATTAGGGTAATTGAAGTCACCTAGTATGATGGTGTTTGGTGATACATTTATCCCTCTAGTGTTTTCAGGAAGGCCATGTGAGGTTCCTGAGTTTGTGAGGGTGGCCTGTAACATGCTACAATTTGCAGAGCAGTCTTGCCTATGGTTAATTGCACCTGGATGGTCTCCGATGCATCGTGCGTTGCCACCAGTCTTGAGGTGTGGGTGTCTTTGATGAATATGGATACCTCCTTTCCTGGTATTGTCCGGATTTTGGGGCGGAGCATGATAAGAGGTAAAACCTGATAGTGCTGGGGTGCTCTCAGGAGCCTTGAACCAGGTTTCTGTCACTGCACAGACATCGATGTTCTCCATACTGAGAAGGGCCTCGAGTGCGTGCATTTTGAGATTTAGACTTCTGGCATTGAGCAGCATTACCCTTAGTTTTTTTCCTTTTTTGTGTTCTAGGGTGGTAGGTTTAGAATTTGAGCCTTGCCTAAAAAAGGCACTATGGGGGTGGCAAGAGCCTTTCTTATCCACAGCAACATCAAAAAAAAACACCAAAAGCTAGGTGCCCTATATCATCATAACTATTTCCTCAGTCTCACTGACAAAAAGGCCCTTGCCACATCCTTCCTACTACCAACACTGCTTTATGGTGCTCCCATCCTTACCAACCTACAATCTTCCCTAAAAAGCAAGCTTGATTCCTGCTATAATAAAGTTGCCAAATTTGCCACAAACTCTAAATACTCTACCCACCACTGCTCCGCATTGCATCAACTAAATTGGCTGGACTTTTACCACCAACTTACTTACCTTCAACTGACTACAGCCCACAAAATAATCCACCAACCTGAACAGTGCCCTTCCCTCTCAGCTATACTGACCATGTACCAGCCCAATCGCCACCTCAGGTAAGAAAACAAAATGTTGCTGGCCATAGAGAAGCCCAAACTATCAGCTGGCCAAATGCTGTACCCCTACACTGCTGCTAAGTTATGGAATGATCTTCCTCCTCAACTCAGATCAACTAGTAAGTCTGATTCTTTTAAGAAATCCCTAAAATTACACTGAGTCTCTAATTGGGTATGCTGTTGTACCCCATAGATAAATCCCAGCACCTAATATCCCTCTGTAGAATCCCTCTCTGTCTCAGTTTCTCTAAACTTTCCCACTCTTTCTCAGTATCTTCTTACACTTGCTCTCTCATGCCTCTGCAGCCTAATACCTTCTGTTCACCCCCTCTGTACCCTGAACTCATCCTGAACCCTGACCTCTCTGATTCAATTTTTCTAAATGTTCCCACTCTTTCTCTGTACCTTCTTACACTTGTTCTCTCATGCCTCTGCAGCCTAATACACTCTATTGACCCCCTCCCTCCTCACCCTGAACTCATCACCACTTTGCTTTGAACCCTATACACTCACATGTATATACTATTTTCTTGTTCAACTCTCATACACTTCTAAGTTGCTACATTCTTCTGTTTCCAATCATGCTCTCACTTTCAAAATGCTTCTGCTTTGTATGGAATATTAATATGTCATATCTGCTATTTTATCTATGCCTATCAATTGTATATAGTAAGATGTTTATTAATTGTATGTTGTAATGGGCCCATTTTTTAATTATGTATCAACAATGTTTTTATTAGTTAAATGTATGTAACAATGTGAAGCTTTTCTCCCTGGACCTCTACTGAAAATGGGCTCCTCTAGGCCCAGTGGACTTTCCTAGTCAACACATGCAATAAATAAACAAATAAATACCCAGGTTGAGTGATCTCATTGCTGTGGTGTTCTGGTTTAAGCCAAGTTTCTGTTAACCCTGCTATCTCTGGTTTGCATAAGGCTAGAAGGGCATGTATGTCTTGAAATTTGTTGAGTATACTTCTCACATTTATGTTTAACAGGAGGAGAGAAGAGGTATCGATAGACTCTGATGCTGGCCAAACAGAGGCACAGGCAGCAGCTGCAGAAGATGACTCTGACACTGAGGGTAACATTCAGCCATCCCCTGTATTTCCCTCAGACACAGTCAGTAGACCTATGCACACCTACTTCACTGATCCCTCAGATACTGGACAGGTAGATGGTGACACACTTGATAAGGGTTGTGTGGTTACTGCGGCTTCAGTGTCAGATGACTTTGGCCATAGCCAAAGTGTGGGTGATGTGCCACAGAGCAGGGTTATTAAGGGTGCCCAGAGGAGGCTTGTTATCCACCCTCTACCTGATCCTAGTGTGTCATTATGTGCCACTTGACTTATATTTAGGGCCATGGGAGGTGCAGGCACATTCCACTAGGACCTCTGAGGACATGCTTAGGGTTGTAGATGTGGCACAGGTTGACGTGAGTGACTGCCTCTGCCATGTGCCACATTAAATGGATCAGGTGAATGACATGATAGAATAGGCAGCGTCTGTGATGGAACATCTGCTGGGAGGGGGACAGCATCTACATGGATGTAAGTCAGCACCATCATCTGATGTTAGCCAACATGGCTGTGCCCAATCATGCTCCCGTACTAGCACTACTTCTACTGCTCCATTGGTGGTTGAGGTGTCCACATCCAGATGTGATAGGCCATGACGTCATGGTCCGAGGTGTACTCTTGAGGAGTGCTCATCCAGTGGACATCAGTGATGGGCATGGATGTGCCAGTGCAACTCCTGGCAGAGCCAGTTTTCCTGGTCAGGGGTGACGACGATGAACTGCCACCTCTACCATTCATGGTTCACACCTGTCTGACATGCCAGGATGTAGAGCTAGCACAGAACTTGCCTGTGTTCTTGCAAATACTCACACACTTACTGCACCTTGAATGCCCATACTGACACATTCACATATAACAGCTACATGGTGCATTTGTGAGGCTTGCAGCTCATTCTGTCTCATTGGCCATTTGATAATTTATGTAAATTTCTGTGTGCCTGTCTGTTTTACTCACCTACACTCTTTACCTTTTGTGTCAGCCTTGGACTCCTGCCCCCCCACCAAACAACACTCTGTACAAATGAGAAATGTGCCATCTCCTCGATTCTATCTTTTGGATTCAGGGACACAAGTCATTTGTCTTATGCACAGGGTGCATAGAGTGCTTAGTATATGTGTTTGTGATACTCTTTTGAAAATTGTACTTTTATCTTGCAGGTTTTAGTATTTCATGTATCTTTGATGCATGAGGCCTATTAGTTGATAAAAAACACACATCTCTTGACATACGTCCTTAAAAAACTTGCAATAGCTGAAATTCCATCACCAAATCCTACTACTCCAGCTTCTCACAGTTCACTCCATCTTAAATGCTCCATCTCATTGCTCCTCTCTCTCCAATCTCATCCACTCATACTCTCCAAACCATGCTTTCCATAGCTCTCAACAGTACATACTGCACATTTATAAGACAAATAGACAAATCCAGTTATTGGCAAATCACTTTACAGCTTTTCTGTTGCAAATTCTTGGAGCAAACTACCACTACAAGTCAGACCTATAACTGATTTTAGCTCCTTTCAAATAGCACTAAAAGAAACCTTCCACAAGTCATGCCCCTGTAATGACCCAACATAACTTATCTTCCAGTCCTCCACAATTTTACTCACTTATCTCCTATATATTAATAAACTTTACTAAACATAATGTTGGCCTCTCAACTTCCTTTTATGGTGTTGCTACACTGATTTTCCTACCACAGATGCTTTCTCACTTACTAACCTACTACTTGTTTTTTTTTTTCTTTTTTCTGTTTTGCAGTTTACATTCATCCTCTCCCTACAACTATCTTCCTATCCTTCCTCATAATTTGTCTGTTATTCCTGTGATGACCCTTAACAACTTAATATTTGACATATTTGTTCTATGTGCATTCAGTTTCTCTCTCTCCAATTAGCTTGTAATCACCTGTAAAATAAATAAATAAATGCATAATTTGATCTTGCTATGTATTAGCTATATCATATTAGTTATATCTATCTTGTATAATCCTGTAATCATTGTCAATTGTATCTACTTTAATGTCTTATTGTAATTGCAAAATTTGGAGCTTTTCTCTTCAGGTCTCTGCTGAAAAGGGGTCTTCTGCACAGTTGGACTAACCTGGTTATCAAATGTCAAATAAATAAATAAATACATAAATAAGTTGGTCCTGTCACATATTGATATCATTGCTGTAAACTCATCCACCTTCTGCTTAGATACATTAACAAGTAACCACATCCAATGATTTCATTCATTTTTGTTCTTAGCTGTTTATTTTCCTCTTCCAGGTTCATCACTTACCTTGATAGCCCATCAGTTACAAATGTCTTACTTCTGGGCTGACTCTGTTTGCTGCTAGCAGTAAACAGCCATTGCATGGGTAAGTACAGGTTGTGAGCCTTGCCTAGCATCAATTTTACTGTATGTATGTGTATAGGATGAAATCTGTACCCCCTTAGATGGTGAGCATGTGTGCTATCCTTTGCCTCTTGGCCAGGGCGAGGGCATATTATGCACACCTACGTTTACCGACACTGACAGTGGATGGCGGTACCCCCCAACTCCTCACCTATGTGTGGCTGTGGTGACCTTGTCAGTGGTGGTGGTGACCTTGTCAGTGGTGGTGGAATGTGTGCCCCTTCCCCTTGATGTTCCTGTTGAAGCTGTTTTCAAAGGATAATATTGTGAAGGATATCTCAGCCAGTGAAAACTTCAACACAGCTATGAGGATTGTACTGCAGGGCACCACCTGATGCATCAAGGCACTGGAACTATGACTTCAGCAGATTTAGTGGGTGTGTGCATTTCTAATGGTTTCTAATAGGAGTCATCAGCCATGGTTTGAGCGCATACACTGCATTACCCAGTAAATGACCTTGTGGGATATCCCCCCCCCCCCACAGAAAATCTCTGATAGAGTTGAAAGTTGTGCCAGATATGGGAGTCATGGTAACATGATTCCCATAACATTACACACAACCTGGCAGTTAATGGGGTGGAAGCCCTTTCTGTTTATGTACACCCTTCCCTGTTCACCATGTGGTGCTTTGATCTCAATGTGTGTGCAGTCTGTGACACCCAAGACTTCAGGGAACTGTGCTACAGGGTAGACATTCTGCATAGTTGTAGCTCTTTCCTCAGGTGTATGGGTAAAATGTATGTAGTCACGTGCATGTTGTAGCATAACATTCACGAACTGATGGACGATCCTGGATGCTGATGCCTATGACACCCTCAGCATATCCTCTGTTGGTCTCTGGAAGGTTCCTGTAGCTAATATTCTAAATGGTACACATACCTTAGTTCAACAGGCATTGGTTCTTCTCAATTTGCCCTTGATCTCAGTTGAGAATGATAGAGGTTGCAGAGTTCCTGTGGTATGTCTTTATCTACCCTGCAGTGTTCTACAATTTCTACGTCATGCAGACCATGAAAATTTAAATGTGGTCTAAACACCCTTTTCCTTCTTGACTGAGGTTTATTAGCAGCAGCTGCAGCATAGACTTGGGGCTGTTGCACATACACATGCAGAAAAGCAACAGTAGCCCCTAACATTCTTTCCATGTAGGGTAGTTTCCATGGCTGCATTCCAACAGGTTTTGGAATTCAAGGCCAAAACCTGCACAGAGTGTACACAACTGCTTTATAGTTTGTTGAATAGCTTTTCCATTTTGGATTGATTAGCATGCAAGTCAGCTGCCTATGCTGTGATCAACATGCCATGATGTTTGCCATGTAGAGCCGCTTAATGAATACAAATTGGCACACTATCATATGTGTGTCTCATCAATTAGCACACATGGTTTTAGCTCACTGTGTAAGCTTTATTGAGTCCAACACAAAAATCACTGGAAAAAGTTTTTTACAATTAAAACTTTGTTCTTGTATATCTCACCTCAGACCTCCTGAATCACATAAACCAATAATCAAAACTATATTATTCCCAGAAATGGGATACGCATCATCCATACTCAGCATGGACTCAACTTACAATTGCCAAAAAAATTGCAATCTATTGAAATAAGAATATATAACTAAGAAAACACACAGCCAGCCAGTACTTCACCAGTAACTTGCTATTCAACGATCTGGTACCTCGGCAGTTCGCCTTCAAGGATCACAATTAATTCAATACAATCATTACATTTATATACCTTCTCATTTTAACAATTAACAAATTAATCTCCTAATTAATCAATTTAACAGTGACCTTAAACCAATTATAAATTTCTATAATATAAATGTAAATATATGAATACATAAATAAATAAATAAATAAAGTGAACGTGTACTATACATGAATAATTCATTAAATGCCTAATTCTTGATTCATACCATTAGGCTTTAAGGTATGGAACTTAAAAATCATTCTAGTCTCAAGCTCCAGTAGTTTTCCTACAACATCATCTCCCCTCTGAAGGAAAAATCTAATGAATTGAATAAAGTTGTGTTGAGGTTGGGTGAAAGAGGTTACAACAAAACACAGTTATTAGCGTGTAGGGATAAATTACTTGGAAGAAAATCATTTGGAAGAAAAGTAGAGATTATAAATTCTTGAATCCAGATATGAAGAGTTGACCATGGAACAGAATAAAGAAGTTGAAAAACTTTTTTATGTAACGAAGTTCACTGCCTTTTCTGGCAAACTAGTGTTATTGGTTAGAAAGTACTGGTATTTAGTCAGTGATGATGAATTGATTGGTCATTTATTCCCCAAACATATCACGTTCTCATATAAGAGAGGGAAAAATCTTAAGGAATTGCTAAATAATAATTTAATTGAAAGGAAAGAGAACATCATGATTTCAAAGTTGGGTACATACCGCTTTGGTTTTTGTAATATTTTTGATAAGGTTGTGAACCTGAGTGTTATTAATGATGTAAATTTTACTCCCAAACACCATTTTAATTGTAAATCAACAGGGGTGGTTTATATCTTGGGATGTTCATGTAAAAATATGTGGTATATAGGACAAACCAAAAGGATGGTAAGGGTACGGATTTTGGAGCATTTAAAAGATATAAGGAACCAAAATCTGTTTAGCCCTGTTGCTAAGCACTTCCAAGAAAAACATGGTGGGTCTTCTAATAGTTTAATATTTAGCGTTTCAGGTACACCCTTCCTTCAGAGGGGAGATGATGTTGTAGGAAAACTACTGGAGCTTGAGACTAGAATGATTTTTAAGTTCCATACCTTAAAGCCTAATGGTATGAATCAAGAATTAGGCATTTAATGAATTATTCATGTATAGTACACGTTCACTTATTTATTTATTCATTTATTTATTTATTTATGTATTCATATATTTACATTTATATTATAGAAATTTATAATTGGTTTAAGATCACTTTAAAAAAATATTTTTTATTGTTAAATTGATTAATTAGGAGATTAATTTGTTAATTGTTAAAATGAGAAGGTATATAAATGTAATGATTGTATTGAATTAATTGTGATCCTTGAAGGCGAACTGCTGAGGTACCAGATCGTTGAATAAAGAAAAGCAAGTTACTGGTGAAGTACTGGCTGGCTGTGTGTTTTCTTATTTATTTTTGACCTGTGAGGTGTTTTTGCTATTAGAATTTGCCAGTTTCTTCACCAGCTTATTTACTATTCTGCATTGCTTATGTCGCAAGGTAATGAAGGCTCTGAACAGAGCAATATGTCAGGAACAATGCTCTTTTCTGATATAATGAGTGAGCGTGACAAAAAGTACATTACTATGGATCCCTGGAACGTGGGTACTGATCGTGATGTAGATGGGCGGTTTGTGCAACTGGAAAGACTAATGACCAAAGAAATAGCTTTATATCTGGATACACGCCTCTTGGAGAAATATGTTAGTTTAAACATTACTCCGAGGGGGCTGCGTATCGATAAGTTACCTGCCACACAATTTTCTGAAGAGGAGTCTGATCTCCTAGATGAGTGGAAACAGGCTTCTCTATCTTGTACCATTAGCTGGCTTCGCACTCTAATCAAACGTAATTTGAGAGCTCATGAAAAGTTGAAAAAGGAGATTTTGCATCTACAGGATGAGGTGGTGGGGGAGTCCTGTTATAAGATGCAAACCTTGAAAGTAAATGAGAAAATATGTAAATTAGAGGGAGAGATCATCCAGAGGAAGCGGAACAAGCTTATACGTGATTTGAAAGACTATGAGACTGGTATATTGTTTTCATGGCAACGAGAACCTGTGCGCAGCAGGTCAAAGGTTAGAAATGCAAGTCAAAGACAATGCGGCTTTTCAGTATCTTCAGCGTCTTCATCGGAAAGGAGTGTTTCGAAAAATGTAACTTTTGCTAATACTTCAGCGACTGCTAGTGCAGTTGAAGTGCTTGATGGTGCTTTAGTCTCTAACACAGGAGACTCCTTTCATACGAACAGTTCGAACAAGGGACGAAATGGAAGGAAGGGAAGAAACCACTTTAAATAACTTACTGATATGTGAAGCTGGTTTCAGTCAAACAAATGTTGCTACAGAGACTTTAATGTGCATTAATTTATCTAATTTGGAATTGACTAATGACATGAAAAATATTTTGTATAAAGGCAGTAAATTTATACCAACATTTTTTTTCCTTCTTTTGCAGACATTTATTTTGAAATCAAAGATTTCATTAGAAAGTTGCTGCTTAAAGTTTATTTTAAAAAAGAAGAGGAGTCATTTTCTAAAAGTTTTGAACCTAATGTTTGTAACACTGATTTAGATGATAGCCTTTTGAATTTGTCTATATATGACTATGATTGGTCAGACCTCACTGAGTTGTGTGAAAATGATGTACAAGTTAACCAGGAAAGTAATTACAATACTGGTTATGGAAAATTGAATGTACCATATCTAAAAAATGTTAACAAGTTCATACCCAGTATCACTGTACCTGCCATTCCAATTTTCTTTAAAGTTCTTCTTAGGGAAGTTGATACAGCTTATAAAATATTTTGTAAAGAAAAAAGATGCTATAACCTAAGTAAAAATGAATGGCAAGCATTGAAAGAATTGAAAAAGTTTAAATCTAATTTCATATTTAAATGTGCTGATAAAGGTGGGAATTGGGTTATCATGAACAAATCTGATTATTGCGATATGGTTGATGTTCTACTTTCTAATGGTGAAGAATATAAAAAATTGGATTGTGAGCCAACCCAGATGTTTAATGATGAATTATTATTTTTGTTAGAAAAGGGAGAACGTTTGGGCTTTTTTGAACATAGAGATGTTAGTAGAATGTACATTAAAAAACCTGCTATACCCATTTTGTACGCTCTACCTAAAGTACATAAAAACTTACAAAAAACACCTGGTAGGCCCATAGTCTCAGGGATAGGCTCGTTTTTGGACAATGTAAATATTTTTTTGGATTTTCATCTGAAAGCATACTTAAGTAGGGTTACAGCTCACATTTCCAATACTCAGGATCTTATTAATAGTATATCTAAAATTAAATGGCATCAAGATTATTACTGGGTAACTATAGATGTTAAATCATTATACACAAACATAGACATCAGATGGGGACTGGATTCCATTTATGATATGTTGGGTGAAGGGCCAAGAACTAATTTTTTGGTAAGTCTATTAGAGTTTTATTTGACCCATAATTATTTTTTATTTAATAATAGTTATTTTTTGCAGGTGAAAGGTACAGCGATGGGGGCAGTTTTTGCGCCCTCATATGCTGTCATATATATATGGGTTTTTTTGAGAAAACATTCATTTATCCCACTGACTTCTTTAAGAATAATGTGATATTGTATCAGCGCTTTATTGATGATCTTATTTTCATCTGTAGGGGAGATATAATTGATTTCTTTGAATTTTTTGAAGTGTTAAATAATAATGGGTACAATCTTTCTTTTTCTTATGAATTAAACAGAACACAGATTAATTTTTTGGATCTGTCACTATTTGTAGATGAGGAGAACATTGGATTTAGGCCCTATAGAAAATCTACCTCAGTTAACATGTTCTTGCATGCGACGAGCATGCATCCTGATCATCTATTAAAGGCTTTACCTTATGGAGAATTTAAGAGAATATCTGATCATACTAGTAACACTAGTGAAAAATCTAATGAATTGAATAAAGTTGTGTTGAGGTTGGGTGAAAGAGGTTACAACAAAACACAGTTATTAGCATGTAGGGATAAATTACTTGGAAGAAAATCATTTGGAAGAAAAGTAGAGATTATAAATTCTGAATCCAGATATGAAGAGTTGACCATGGAACAGAATAAAGAAGTTGAAAAACTTTATGTAACGAAGTTCACGCCTTTTCTGACAAACTAGTGTTATTGGTTAGAAAGTACTGGTATTTAGTCAGTGATGATGAATTGATTGGTCATTTATTCCCCAAACATATCACGTTCTCATATAAGAGAGGGAAAAATCTTAAGGAATTGCTAAATAATAATTTAATTGAAAGGAAAGAGAACATCATGATTTCAAAGTTGGGTACATACCGCTGTGGTTTTTGTAATATTTGTGATAAGGTTGTGAACCTGAGTGTTATTAATGATGTAAATTTTACTCCCAAACACCATTTTAATTGTAAATCAACAGGGGTGGTTTATATCTTGGGATGTTCATGTAAAAATATGTGGTATATAGGACAAACCAAAAGGATGGTAAGGGTACGGATTTTGGAGCATTTAAAAGATATAAGGAACCAAAATCTGTTTAGCCCTGTTACTAAGCACTTTCAAGAAAAACATGGTGGGTCTTCTAATAGTTTAATATTTAGCGTTTTAGGTAAACCCTTCCTTCAGAGGGGAGATGATGTTTTAGGAAAACTACTGGAGCTTGAGACTAGAATGATTTTTAAGTTCCATACCTTAAAGCCTAATGGTATGAATCAAGAATTAGGCATTTAATGAATTATTCATGTATAGTACACATTCACTTATTTATTCATTCATTTATTTATTTATGTATTCATATATTTACATTTATATTATAGAAATTTATAATTGGTTTAAGGTCACTTTAAAAAAAAATTTTTATTGTTAAATTGATTAATTAGGAGATTAATTTGTTAATTGTTAAAATGAGAAGGTATATAAATGTAATGATTGTATTGAATTAACTGTGATCCTTGAAGGCGAACTGCCGAGGTACCAGATCGTTGAATAAAGAAAAGCAAGTTACTGGTGAAGTACTGGCTGGCTGTGTGTTTTCTTATTTATTTTTGACCTGTGAGGTGTTTTTGCTATAAGAATATATAACTGTCTACTCTTAGCTGGACAAAGGACATATTATTGTGAAGTACTACTAGTTGTCTATTGGCTCCAAATACCAAGTAAGGCTACACTGCTACTAGGGACACATATTCAGAATTCTTACATTGGGGTACAGTTCCCCTTAAAAGAAAACAATTGAGGGACCAAAATTAACCAATATGGCATTCTTACACACTCCAAACCCAGATTCAAGTAAGATATAGGTGAAAAAGCATTTTCTGGAACAGGGCCTGCTCTTTTGAACCATATACCAAATTAAGTTAAGAGTAACTATACCTTAGAGACATTCAAAAAATCATTAGAAACATTTTTGAACAGACTAAATCTTCATGCTTCCATAATACTGGTGAAGACATGTTGCATCAGACCGGAAAACTCATTCACTGCTTGAATCAAATGTTCATAACATATGATGTCTGCAACTTTGTATCCTTGAATAGTGTGTGTACATATTATATTATCTATATTGTGCATCATGTATATATGTTATATTATTTCTATTGTACGTAGTATACCAATCTAATTTTACTACTCTTGTCACACTTGTATCAGCCTTTTACCTTATTTACTATATATCCAGATCACAGCTGGAAAGGCTCAGTAGACCAGCCCACTTACATGGTAAATATATTGAAAATAAAATACATACCTTAACCAGTAGCTGAAAAACATATGCTACCAACAAAAAAATATGCAGACAGATTTCTGGATTTGTAAATGCCAACATAATTGATAAAATTGTCTCCTTGTCTACGAGATGTGCTGCTCTTTTTGACTTTGTACTTGAAAATGCCCCCCCCCCCAATTTGTACCACCCCAATTGATATCCCTTCCTTAGTGAAATCTGATCCTCTTGCTGTGGCTTTCTCTCTGAAGTCCTGCTTTGTAGCCCCTAATAACTTCAATACATTTAGGGATTACCCCCCAAACAGTTACTTACTATTTACTAATCTTATTGATAAAGACCCTGGACAGGCTAGCCACCTGGTGGTGTGAACACATGCTCTAGGTGATAGTTGTTATTGATGTGACACCCTGATTCCATGCACAAAACAGAGAAAAAAGGAGGTTTATTCCAATGTGATTGATGATCACAAATATAAAGATTCACAACATAACTTGTAACTGATGCTGATAACTCCTTTGAATTTTACTTCTTCTTGTATAGACATAGTGAGGTGTGTATACCAATCCCATGTAAGCAGAATATCAAGTTTAAAACTACACCCATGTGATAGAACTACCATATCAACAAACTGTAAAAGGCTACATCTAAAAGGTGTGCACTTAATCATTATAAGAAACATTTAAAAGTAATTATAAAAACATTTAAAAAATAGAAAGCAAGTTCCTTAAACTTGTCATTAGAAAATTGAAATTAGGATTGCAACTAATTCAAAAGACAACCATAAGACCTGCTCCAGTTATATTACAAAGGTTAGAAGTAACCAATAGTTTTGTACTGAACTTATCTCTAATGTTGCATCCTTCTGTGACTCCCACGACATTCCTAATATTCCTGTGGACAAAGTCTTTTCCAGCTTTATTCCACCCACCAACCTCATTTTTGTTTCCCAGTACCCTATCACACTTCCTCTCCTGAAATCACTTTGGACCTACTCCTTTTGACACTTTCCAAAATAGTTTGTTGGCTCTTGACAATATTCCAGGATGCCTGATGGGAGACACTAAGTCCCATGTAGCTTCATCAGCTCTTTTGCCTGAATCTTTGATGGTTACATCCCTGATGTATGAACAACTGCTGTAGTGGTGCCCTTGCATGAAGGTGGTCCCTCTACTAACCTTAGGAATTACAGTCTTATCAGTCTCCCTAGAAATATTTACAAGACTATGCAATGTACTACAGATTAATTAAACAAAAATATAGGTGCCCTTATACCTCTGGATTAACACGAGTTTGACTTTGTAAAAGCAGATCATTCCTGCTCAACATGGTTGAGTTTTAAAAAGGTTATGGAGATCGATGATGAGGGAAACAGTTCAGGCTGCCTACGTGGACCCTGCCAAGGCCTGTGATACTATGTATCACACTGGAAGTACTGACACTCTCCCAGCTCAACACGGACTCATATGTGGTCCACTGAATAGGTAACTGGCTGACACATACAGTTAAAAGTAGGGCTGTTTGCTTCAGAGAGAAAAGCATCACAAGTGTTGTCCTACAGGGATCTGTCCTGGTCCCCTCCTTGTTATATACTTCTTTGGCAAGTCAAGTGATATCATTGAACTATGACTAACCGAGTTTGTTAATGGTTATAAACTGGCTGCAGTTATCAAACTCAATTTTGATACTTAAATTCTCCAGCAATGGATACACCAAACAAATGCCTGATACGTTGATCATGGGCTTATATTCCGTGTCAAGACGTGCAGTATAGTTTCTTTGGTAAATTTAGCATTGCTTCCACTTACCATATACATAATATTCTATGAAAGTCTCTCAGTCCTCATGGACTTCAGCACCTTTGTTGAAAACAGACACTCCTTTAACCACCATATCTCTGTGGTGGTTAGAAAATGTTAACTTGCCCAACTCATCATTTGTGCTATCTCCTCAAGGTGCCTCGCTTTTTTTCTCCTTTACTAAACCCATCTCTAAATTAATTGTTGACTTTGGCAGGTACTGCTCTGGACACCTAAAACATTTGGAAAAAATTAAACTTTTCTTCACCAAAAAACTCTCTGGTGACAGTGCCATTAGATACACTGAATGATTAAAAGCTATGTTCCCCTAATAAGTGCATATAGACTCCTGAGGTGTAATCTGTGCTTAATCTTGAATGACTCAGCACTCTTCGAATTAATTTATTTAGACAAAATCAGTGGTAAAGTAAACTCCTGTTCTAGGGGCTTACACCTATACTACCATATCAACACCACAGGATGGTATGAAAAGTAATTAACCGAGCATATTCCCTGTTTCTGGGGTAGGCTGGCTTACATGTCAGACTACTTCCCTAGCAAGCCTTAAAATCAAGTTTGAATCATAGGATGGGTGATAGCAAGTTTTCCCCTAGGACATGAGTATTGTTGGTCTCCCATTAGCACTGAGTGATGTGGCTGAACTTCTCAATGGTCTCTTTGGCTGTAAGCTTGATAACAACTTATGTTTTCAAGCCTTACCTAGCTGGTTACTCAAACTTGTCTTTCATGTGTTATCTTGCAGGCTAGTGTATGTGTTGCCTGACTCCTAGGATGAGCTTTTAAACCCAGTCCCATTCTGAAAATGGGCACTGTAACCCAGCCAGACATTATTTCTTTATTATTTTATTTTATTTTAGTTACCCAGGAAAGTCCATCTGGACATGTGTCCTTTTTCAGTGGAGGCCCGGGGAGAAAAGCTCCAAGCTACATACATATGAGATACATACATTACAACATAGACAATACAGTGTATAGTTTCAAACAAATGAGTAAAAACATCATTATATATATTTCAAATACATAAAATATATTTGCTGCGTTTGTAATACATAAAACCATTTTTATTTTTAAGTCATAAATAGTTATACAGAAGATTGAGTAGGTAGTCTGTTACAACAGATATGATTAGTATGAGTGAACAAAACATCTTGAGGAGTTGTACTTGTGTTCATAAAAAGACGTTTTCAAGTAAGGAAGCATAGATAAGATGAAACATAAGTAGTAGATCAAAAGGAAGTTTGATGTAAGCATCAATGTTAAGAGGAGAGGTAGTCAAGGAGGATGGTAAGGGCTTTCACGGTAAAGATAAGCAAATAACTAACTAACTCACTGACTGACTAATAAATTAAATGTATGGATTCAAGTTCATAGCAGGACTGGTAGGCATCACTGTCATACTTTACGGCTATGAGCATGCAGGTGATTGACCATACAGGACAGGTACACAGTTTATGGTGAAACAGTCTAGAGGTGTCAAGGATGCACCCATCTGCTATGGCTCATCTTTACTCCATGTTTTCCATTAAGGCACTATAACACATATACACCTTATAGGTACATAGGTTCATAGGTTCATACTAGGCTATCTGCCCTAGGGCATTTATAAGCCTAGCCAGAGTGTGTTTGGCTTTCACCACCCATTTTAAATTAATTTTGCTATGCCCTTTTTCGAGGTTAGTATACTGTGCCTCTGTCTAACACTGACACAGAAGTGATACCCGGGGTAAACCTACGATCTCCCATCCACTCATCAAGATTCCTCTTAAAGACAGTCAATGAGGGACTCTGCCTAACCTGGACTGGGATTTTATTCCAGAGTGAAGGGAGCCTCTGGGTTATGAATCTGTCCCTCCAGCATGTCCTATTTATTTCAGTGCTGAGGTTCAAGTCTCTCAAGCACATAGCTCAATGGGATTTGGATTTTCTGAGGTGCAGCATGTCCATTCATTCCAGGTTGGACATGGCTTTATACGTCAGGCACAGATCACCTCTGAGCAGGCGGTATGCCACTGAGTAGACCTGGAGTTTCTTTAACTGGGCAGCATATGGCATCTGTTTGAGCCCTTTGATCCTCTTGGTGAGGTACTTTTGGGGTCTTTCCAGTTGCTGCAGGTGTCTGGTAAGGTACATCCCAAAAGGGGGCATTGTACTCAATTATGGGCCTGATGAGGGATGAGTAAAGAGGCACAATGACCTCCCCTGATCTAGATGTGAATCCCTTCATGATTAGGTGGGCTATATAAAATGTTTTCTAACCACTTTGGCCACGTGGTTGTCAAATGAGAGATTGCTATCAACTTGGGTCCCCAGGTCCCTAATTACTTCTTCTGTACTTAATGGATTACCACCTATGTGGTAATTTGTGGACACTTTGTTTTGCCAAAGGGGATGACTATACACCTTTTGGCATTTAGCTTGAGGCCATGGCTCTGGCACCAGTTGTCTGTTTCTATGAGGCCCTTTTGGAGGATGCTTGTGTCAGCTGGAGAGTCTATTATGGCACCCAGTTTGCAGTCATCTGAAAACTAGGTCAGCCACAGTCCTTCCATGTTGGACTGTACCTCCGAGAAATATATACCGAACAAGAGAGGTCCCAGGACTGAGCCTTGTGGGATGCCACTTGTAACTGGTTTGGAGTCTGACATGGCTCCAGCAATTCTAACCATGTGGGTTCTGTCCTTGAGCCAGTTTGCAACCCATCTAGTGACATAGGGGTTTATATTTAAGCTGGTGAGCTTATCTATAATGCCCAGTGGGGTATTGTATCGAAGGCTTTTGCGAGGTCCAGGTAGGCTGTGTGGACCACCTTCCCCTCATCAATGGCCTTGGTGACTGTTTCAAAGAAAACGACCAGGTTTAAGAGGCAGGATCTGCCCTTAAAGCCGAACTGGGTAGGATCCAGTGTCTGTAGGTCCCCAATATCTTTATTTATGAGGTCCATGATGATCCTTTCCATAGCTTTGCAGACCAAGCTAGTCAGGCTTATGGGGTGATAGTTTCCAGGATCCATTGAGGCACCACCTTTGTGGAGAGGGACCACTGTTGCTGTATGCCACTCTTTGGGTACATATCCTGTAGTAAGGCTGAGATTGAACAGTAGTTTTAGGTTTGGATTTAGCTCTTCTTGGAGTTCATGTAGGATGCAGCCTGGGACACCGTCTGGTCCCATCGATACTGTGTTTTGTGCTTTGGAGAGGGCAGCTCTTATCTGAGCATCTGAGATGTCAGGGGGGCAGCACTCTGCTGGGATAGATATTTGCCCTTTTGGTGGGGGGGGGGAGAAGTTTGCGCTGAACCTGTCAGCTAGGATGTTGGCAATGTCTGTGGGTTCAGTGTATTTTTTGTCATTTTGGACTAATTCTGAGCATATCTGGGAATTCCCACCCAGGTTCCTAACATAACTAAAGAAAGCCTTGTGATTATCCTTAGTGTCCTGTGCAATTTTTCTCTCGAAGCTGGCCTTAGACAATTTTATGAGTGCCCATAGTTTTTGCTAATACTGATCAGAGATGCCTTCCCTTTTTGGGATTTTGCTCTATCATGTAGTAGCTTCCTCCTTCTATTGTATAGTTTGTTTATGGCTGGGGTCCACCAGACAGGACGTCTGCCTTTGGAGGATTGGGTCTTGGTTTTATTTGGGATTGTATGATCCATGCATTCCTGAAGGTGTTCATAGAATGCATTTATAAAGGATTCTGAGTTCTGGGCGTATTTTCCACAGGCCGGGGCTTTGAAGGATTCCACCTCGGTTTTGAGGAGTGTGAAATTTGCTTTAGAAGTTTTTCACTGTGGTTTTCTGGGCAGGGGTGGGGTCAGGATGTGAATATCCAGTGAGATTAGTTTATGGTCTGATCTTACCAGTGAGGGATACACTTCTGGTCTGGAGCATAGAGTCCCCATGTTGGTGATGATCAGGTCCAGTATGTTTTCCCCTCTTCTGGGAGTGGTAACAAGTTGTTCCATAGCATTTGAGTTTATAAATTCTAGGAACCTTTGGGCTAGGGTGTTAGAGCTAGAGTAATGCTCCCAGTCTATGTTTGGGTAGTTGAAGTCACCCAATATAATGGTGTTTGGAGAGACCTTCATATTTTCCAGTGTTCTCAGCAAGGCCAAGTGGGGTTCCTGGGTTTGGGAGGGTGGTCTGTAGCAGGCTATAATCTGGAAGGCAGTTTTACCCACTGTTAGTTGCACATGGATAGTCTCTGATGCTTCATGCTGTGCCACCAACCTGGAGGTGTGGGTATCTTTGATGAATATTGATACTCCCCCTCCTTTTGTGGTTCGGTCCAAGTTTTGGGGCCGAAAAGCATGGTATGAGGTATAACCTGGTAGTGCTGGGGTGCTCTTGGAGCCTTGAACCAGGTTTCTGTTACTGCACAGACATCGATGTTCTCCATGCTAAGGAGAGTTTCGAGTGCGTGCATTTTGAGGTTTAGACTTCTGGCATTGAGTAGCATTACTCTTAGTTTCTTTTCCCTTGTGATACCTATGGAGGTGGGTTTGTCTTTTGAGCCTTGCCTAAAAAAGGCACTATGGGGGTAGCAAGAGACTTTGCCAATATCCGAAAGCCCAGGGGTGACAGGTGCAAGCCATCCCTAGCGAAGCATCATGGCTTGTCGAGCATGTCATCCCAGGCTGACAGACATTGGATCCCCTTTGAATTACACCAATACTTAAGCCAATTGTTAAAATTGATCATCTTGTCTTCATATTGTGGCATCATTCTTGGTGAGGGTAAGAGGCTACTCAAGGTCAAGGTCATACCGGCCTGGGCTACATGCTTAGAGAGCTCCTCTATGTCTCTTTTCATGTAGTCCAGGAAGGTACATCTCAGGTCATTCACACTAGCATGGACAATGACTGAGTCATATTTGTACTTGCCTTGGAGTGACCTGAGTGCTTGTGTTATGTGGCGGATCCTAGCGCCTGACAGGCAGCTCACCGTGACCTTCTCCTTGTTCAGCCTGGTGAGCGGGACGTCAGTGTGCCTGACGATAGAGTCACCTATTACAAGTGTATCAGGTGTGTTGTTTAGCCTTAAGGGCTGTGACTGTTCAGCACACTGGCTTTGTGAGCTATGTGTTGCATGTGTTTTGTTTTGGGGTAGCAGTTGCTTGGGTGTCTGCTTTGGAGGTCTTTGCTGCTTAGGCAGATTTTTATTTAGAGCCTCAGTATGTTTTGTGTGTTTATGTGTTTGGTTTGCTGTCGTGGTAGGTCTATGTGAGACTAGAATTGTAGTGAGTGTGGTTTCCTTCTCCTCCTGACTGGTTACGCCAGTACTGAGTTGAGAGATCTTAGCCTCCAGTTTGGCTATATGGTTGCATCTCTCACATGTGTTGGAATTTGTTGGGAGGAGGAGAGGGTTTTCTGTGTACATGAGGCAGTTGTAACATTGCCTCAAGATTCCCAGATTCACCAGCTGGGCCAGAGAGGAGATTGACAACTGACCTTTGTACATGCTAAAATACTATTGGGAATTCCAATGGGGAACAAGGTACTCAAGGGGAGTTTGTGAGGATGTAGTGCTTTTAATTTTTTAGTGCTGACTTATATAATTGCTTTAGTGAGCAAGTGCCAGGTAACTCAAATGCAATGTGTTACAGGTAACTTAAATGCAAAAATGACAAACAGTAACTTTCTTTCAAGTGAAACAAGGAAATAAGTACAGTAAGCAATGCAGATATCACTAGGGATCCACAGAAGTGCTGAAAAGCCATATTTTAGGTGGAATTAGCGTTTCAGGGAAATAACAAGCAAACAAACAACAAGCATACAAACAAAGCTAGATTCAGCAGGCCTGGATCTAGTCTATGCTACAGCAAACAAGGTGTACCAATTTCAGTAAGAAACAGTTCAAATATGCAGGCACTATAAGCCTTTAACCAGAAATTCCCAGCTCAGAAGGACAGAGTCCAGCATCTCCTCCCACAAGAGTGCAGACCACGAACTTTCTTAATGTAAAATAACTGGCCTGAAGCCCAAGTGCTTAAACCAGAACTAATACAATTTTAGAATAACAGACACTGAACCCTCAATCAGCAATTCCCAACTTAGAAGGATGTAAGCTACCTGTCCTGCCACCACAGTGCAGGCCACAAACTTTCCTAATGTAAAACAACTGGTCTGAAGCCCAAGTGCTTAATCCAAAAGACTTAGAATGATAGCTACACTTTAATCAAGTTACTACCAAGCAGTAATAAATACAATTGAATACTTTAAAGAATGCCTGGATTAGTGCTCAAGTTATACAAACAAAGCTAGATTCAGCAGGCCTGGATCTAGTCTATGCTACAGCAAACAAGGTGTACCAATTTCAGTAAAAATCAATTTAAATATGCAGGCACTATAAGCCTTTAACCAGAAATTCCCAGCTCAGAAGGACAGAGTCCAGCCTCTCCTCCCACAAGAGTGCAGACCACGAACCCTCTTAATGTAAAATAACTGGCCTGAAGCCCAAGTGCTTAAACCAGAATTAATACACTTTAAGAATAACAGACACTGAGCCCTCAATCAGCAGTTCCCAACTTAAAAGGATGTAAGCTACCTGTTCTGCCACTACAGTGCAGACCAAAAACCTTCTTAATGTAAAACAACTGGTCTGAAGCCCAAGTGCTTAAACTAAAAGCACAGGGCACTGAAGCATAGGGCACCTCAGTAAATCTTGGTTATTAACAGGCAATGTGCATATCAAAATAGGAAAGCAAGGAAGTAAAAAACAAAGCTCCCAGGGGACCTGAAACATAGCAAAACATGCGCTTCCCAACCTTATGATATCGTTCAGGTGTTTTAACCTGAGTGGAAGTATGTCACCTAAATTTTATCTTGTTGCATATTACATAATCTTTTTTTTCCTAAAACATCTTTATTAAATGATCACTTAGGGCATAAGCAATTATACATTAATAGAAAAGAAAACAAACCATAATAATAGTTTTCATTTTCAAGCATTATACATCAAATGTTTTCTTTTTTTTACCAATTATTATTTACTTTAACATTATATAAATCACTTAATTTCTGCCTTCCTCACTCCTCCTCCTCATCTTCTTCCTGAACGTTTATCTGCAAGTATTGTTCTCACAAATTCCATTTATTTCTACGTAGTTTGTTCACTCCCATGTCTAAATATCCTAACTCCAGTTCTTTTATCTCCTTTTCAATATTCAGTGTTTCAATTATAGTTGTCTTAAGTTTTGATTTCCATTTTCTAGTACTTGCTTTTTTTTGGCAGCCAGTAACATTAAACTTAAAGAGCAGCCAAGCTACCATGGTTGTGTTATCTGCAGAGTGCTTGTGTTACTTGTAGAGATAGTTAAGTACTACCATGCTTGTGCTTCTAGGGTGCTTTTCATTGGCTAGGGACATCACTGATGCACCTAAGCACAGGGTGCATACAAATAGAATAACTGCCCCTTTAATTCCATCATGGGACCTGAAAGATGGTGCAGACACACAAGGCTACTGCATGAACATGACAATGGCGTGTACAATGTGTCAGGTGACAAGTCATCAATCCTTCAGATGGTGGTGAATGTGCAGCATGCTGTGGTGTATAAAATACTCCTTGTGCAGACATTGACATTTCTGCATTTTGTCTGGATAAGGGCATCTGTGCCAGTTGTGAGAGTTTGTAACTCAAAGGACATGAGATACCTTGGACTTCAGATGTGCATTGCATGCACTGTTTGGAGTCTGTGCACCTGCCTGTCAAAATACTCCTAACAATCCTGTGGAAGACAGACAATGCTGTGATCACTGATCTACAAGGCCCATTCTGTCCAGATCTGAACAGCAGCATAGGCATACTGTATATGTATATGTTGTGCCTATATAAGACCAGCAGCAATGTTTGCAGTTGGAACTTCCACCATCACAACATAAACCCGAAGTTGCTGCAGTGTTCTCATAACAGGATAATTCAGGATGTTCTACAGCCATGCAGCCTTCAGTGCTGGGCTGGGTCATCATTTGCATGTGCTTTTGCTGCTGTATATGTGACTCTTATTCTGTAAGCATAATACCCATTTACAGTGTATGTCTACCATGGTGAGACCAATGTATGGTACAGTGGTCAGCAGGTCAGCACACTGCCCAATCCAACTACTGCTTTCCTGCACTTGCCTGTCAACAGCAGCATCAACATTGGTATGTCCAATCTGAAAGACCATGTATACCACAGGCTGATTGCTACTTGTACATGTAGTAGACTCAGAAATAACTGACCTTGCCCTGGCATCATCCCCAAAGGCAGAAAATAATTGAAATATGCAGGTATTCTTCTCCAGGCCTAGCACACATGTACCTGTGCCCTGCTCTGGGAAAACCAGTGTGTGCCTATATCACCTGTGGGAAAGACAGAGATGCATAAAGTCTAAAAAAAAAAAAAAACTCCCATCAAATTCATATAGTGTTCATGCCTGCTGGGAGTGATCTAAGACTGTACTTTCCTGAAAGAGGAGCACAGTCCTTGGAGAATACAAAGGTCACTAGTACTAATGAGGGAAAATGAAGTGCATAATTAGACTGCTATGTAGGGAGCAGTGCTATGTATAGGCATGATGGGAGTGTGTAAGGTTAACTGTATCTGTCCACTGCACACAGACTGCTACACCAAGTGAAGTGCCATCTGCATGGGCAGGAAGTCACAGGAAGTACATGGTCTCTACCCAATTGTTTATAGGAATAGAGCTGCTTACAGGAGATAGGGCAAAAGTGCACATTGTATACAGCCATTGCACATAAGTCAATGCTCCATATGCATTTTTAAGGCTGGTGAATGAAAAGAGAGTGCCTAAAGTATGTGTTGTGCAATGTGCTAATATCTATGACAGACACAGTACATTCTGTATGAAGTGGATATCGTCATTATCATCAACCCATTGTTATCGTATTCTACATGGGGTCAGGTTGTTGTGTTAACTGTTACCATTTCACTCGATTTAATGCTACACTCCTGCCTTCTTCAACACTCATGTCTGACTGTTTCAGATCTTCTCTCACACAATCCATCCACCTCTTTGATGGATGCCCTCATTTCCTCTTACCTTCTTCTTGTCTGTCATAAATCCTCTTCAGCAGATTGTCTTCTGCTTTTCTGCATATATGCCTGAACCACTGTAATCTGTTGTCTTTTGCTCTTTTTTGCAATTGGAGCTACTTTATCTTCTACTCTTATGTCGTCATTTCTTTATCTGCCCACATTGTGCATCCTATCACCTTTCTCATGCATTTCCATTTCCATCACCTCTAGCTTCCTCATCTGATCTGCCTTTACTGCTCAGGTTTCTGTACCATACAGTAGTACTGGCAGCAACACTGTTTTGCACACCTTGCTTTTCAGCTTCCTTAGCATTTTTCTGTCAAACACTAAGCCTGAGACTCTATACCAGCTGGCTGCACCCCCCCCCCGATTCTAGATTTGACCTATTCAATCAGACTTTCTTCTTTCTCAATCACCACTCCCAGATACTTGAGAGGAGTAACCTGTTCAACTATCTTCCATTCAATTCTCAGATTCTTATGATTTCCCCAATTTACTGCAATTACCACTTTCTTATCTGCACTTAAGTTTCATCCCATGTACCTTCAGTTTTGCATTCCATTCTCCTATCCTTTGCTGAAGTTCTTGCATTCCATTCTCCTATCCTTTGCTGAAGTTCTTGCTCAGTCTGCCTGTAATGCCTCATCATCTGCATACATCAGCTTTATCTCCCTTCTGACCTGTTTGCTAATGTAGTCCATCACCAGCATATCTTCTCTACCTCTTAGAGTAAGAAATCTGGGCAAATCCCCAAATAATGCATGGACAAAGGCCCAAAAATAGGGACCATTTTTAAATATTGCTCTTACTAACTTTGAAAGTTGATAGACTAACAGGTTTTGCACTAGCATGAATTTTCTAAAGGTTATGAAGTCTGAAATTTAAATGTCTGCTATTATTTTCTGACTTCAGTTCTCAATGATTTGCCAGGAAAAACGCAATTTTATGAGTAAAAGGCCAAAAATACGGATCTATATTGAAACATCGAATACTTAAAACAGCGAACGATGTTTCATCGACCGTTTTTCAGCAAAACCTGAAAATGTCGACCCCTCAGAACAGCGATTTCTTTCCTAGGGAAAGAAATCGCTGTTCCAACCAAAAAAAAAAAAAGTAAACACTTCCAAACACATACACACGTACCTTAACCCTAATTCTACCCCCCCAACAAAAGTAAACAGGTGAAAACACATATGCACGTAACTCAACCATACATCTAATGCAAAAGAAAAAAGTAAATATTTTAAAACATATGCACTTACCTTAACCCGCACCCTAACCCTAAGGTCAGTAACTCTTGCACATTTACGCTCGGGAGCTATACCGGATAAGGGATCACACTACAGTGCAGAACATGGCAAAGCAACTAAGTGGTCAAGCGACTTCTTTCCCAGGGAAAGAATTCACTGAACAGCGGCTTCACTGATTTGCCTGTTTGCTCTTTATATGTCGATGAAAACGTTTATGTCATTCTAATAGGAGCCCAAAATACTAAGCAAAACTCTAGACATTCTGTGCAAAATCTGGACAGTTGAGAGGTATGATCACCAGTATGAACAGCAGTGGACTTAAACGAGTGCACACCCACTCCTACTGGGAACCCCTGTGTGAGACTGAACACTGTTGGTACTTGAGTCATTGGCTCCTTGTACATAGCTTGCACCAATTCTACCAATGTTTCTAGGACTTTGAACCACCTCAGTACTGCCCAAATCAGCTTGCTTTAGACTTTGTCATATGCTTTCTTTAAGTCTAGGAACACTGAATTGAACCCTTTCCTCATCACTAGCTTCTTCTCAACTATCTGTCTTACTGCAAACATCAGGTCAGTTGTGCTGGATCCTGATCTGAATCTGAACTGCTCATTTCCCATCTTACTTTCTACTACTTTCCATATCCATGTATCAATCACCCTCTCTGAAACCTTCATGTAGTGTGATAGGAGTTTGATACCTCTGTGCTACACACAGTCGTGGATGTCCCCTTTGTTCTTGTACACTGACATGAGTATGCTTACTCTGCAGTCATCTGGGATACACCTATCTCTCCACAGTGCTATGAGCACCCCAGTAGCCATTTATTTCCTATCTCACGCAGCATCTTTACCATATCAAATCTCATCTCCTTCTGGGCCCATCTCATTTGCTCACTCAACTGAGTGCAGTGAGGTCATATTCTGATTTCAGGCACTCCTACTCTGTACAAAGAGAGCATTTGGGAAGGAAAAAAAATTCCTAAGCTTGTTTCCTGCCTTTCCTGTAAGTACTCTAGTCCACATACAGATTTGCTGCATCCAGGACTATTTGTAAGCTTCTGAGCCCCCAAACCTTTCTGTGTTGGGGAGAAGCCTTCTAGCTTAATTTTGTTTTTTAGAACTAGCCAGTTGTTTAGTTTCAATATTCAAATCTGTTTCTTGGAGCCCAGCACTTGTTCAGAACTCGTTGTAAGCACTAAATAAGCTACAAATTACTACATCACTCAACTTTCCTCACTTGTCTAGAGGAAAGCAGTTTTTAGTACTTAATAAATAAGCACCTATCCGGGCATGTCATAAGGGTCAGCTCCCGGTGTTTTCTCCTGTCTACCTGATGAATCTGGGCATCTTGGGGCAATGCAGCAATTGCCTCATGTACACAGACAACCCTCTCCTCCTACCACCCAACAGTACAACCTGTGAGAGATGCACTTATATAGCCAAACTGGAAGCAAAGCTCTCTTCATCCAAGACTGAACTAGACAGTCAAGAGGAGAAGGTACACACTTGCACCACACCACACAACACTCATCATATAGTCCCTCAAAACCTACACCACCAAAACACACACATAGAAACACAAAACACACACCTACATTCGCAGAGGCTCTCAATAAAAACCTGCCCAAGCAACAGGGACCTCCAAAGCAGAAATGCAAGCAAACTCCACCCCCCAACACAAACCAAATGACACATAGCCCACAAACTCAGTGTGCCACTCAACCACAGCCCATAAGGCATAACAATGTACCCAACACTCTAGTCAGGCACACTGATGTTCCACTCACCAGGCTAAACAAGGAGAAAGTTACTGTCAGCTGCCTGTCGGGTGCCAGGATCCGCAACATAATGCACGCACTCAGGTCACTTCACAACAAGTACAAATATGACTCTGTCATTGTCCATGTTGGTTTGAATGACCTGAGACGTACCTCCCTGGACTACATGAAAAGAGACATGGAGGAGCTCTCCAATCTTGTAGCCCAGGCAGGTATGAAACTAGCCCTGAGTAGCATCCTGCCATCACCCAGAATGATACCAGAGTACAAGGACAAAATGATTGGATAAGTTTCTGGTATCATTCTAAGAGGATCCAGTATTTGTCTGCCTGGGATGACATGATCGATAGACCATGATGCCTTACCAGAGATGGCCTGCACCTGTCACCCTTGGGATTCTGGATACTGGCTAAGGCTCTTGCCACCCCTATAGTGCCATTTTTTAGGCAAGGTTCAAATGACAAATTCACCACCGTAACAGGTACAAGCAAGCAAAATCTGAGGGTAATGCTACTCAATGCTAGAAGTCTAAACCTCAAAATGCACTCACTCGAGACACTCCTTAAAATGTTGAACATCGGCATCTGTGTAGTGACATAGACCTGGTTCAAAGCACCAGAGATCACCCCTGCATTACCAGGCTTTAATTCATGCCACACCTTTCGGCCACCTAACCCAGGCCAAAGCACTAAAGGTGGAGGTGTGTCCATATTCATTAAGGATATCCACACCTCCAGGCTAGTTTCACAGCATAATGCATCCGAGATTATCCAAATGCAACTAACTCTGGGCAAGACCGCAATCCAAATTGTAGCTAGCTACTGACCCCCCACCATGCCTCAGGATTCCCACTCCTCATTTCTTGATACACTGGAAAATATTAGGGTACAACCCAACACCCTAATAATGGGTGATTTCAACTACCCCACCATTAACTGGGAAAACTACTCATGTACCAACTCTTTTGCTCAACGGTTTCTGGAATTCATAAATTCCAATGCCTTGGATCAACTTATTCACGCCCCCACCAGGGGCAGCAATATCCTAGACCTGGTCATTACCAACATGGTCAATTCCTTTTTTGTCAGATCTGACCACAAGCTAATCACTCTAGACATCCACATAACAGCACCCACCCCCCATTAGGGAAACCACCATAAAAACCTTCTCCAAGGCCAACTTCACACTTCTTAAGACAGAATTGGCAAACCAGGACACCCATGCAGACGGACAATAGAGGTACAACTGCTGAATCCTACACAAATGCACTTTATAAGCACTTACCTGAGTGCATGGATCATACTATCCCTAAAAGAGCCAAGATGCTATCCTCCAAAACAAGGAAGCCAATCTTGTGGTCCTCTGCCATAAACAAACTACAACAGAAGAAGGAAACTGTTGCAAAAAAGAGTAAAATCCCATGACTGAAGGAACTCCCTGGTCAGCCTCAGTAAGAAGCTGAGATCCTAAAACAAAATTGCCACTGACTCTAAAGACAACCACAAGCATTCTATAGCTATGTCAAGAATCTCAATGGCAACACTCAGATCTGCCCTGAGTTACAGCACAATGGCACTAAATATACAGAGGAAAACATTTTATATCACTGAGATGTTCAGAGATCGTAGCTTGAATGGCCTTGATGTTGTCCTAATAAAAACAAACGCAACTGCAACATGCCATATAAATTATCTGATATAACAGAAGATAATGCAGTATCAGCAGACAGAATATTCTAATTGTTTTAATATTCCTTCCATAAGTAGTAGTAAATCTGAAGAAGAACAACCAGGTTTCTCTTTATATGTAAGCAAATCATCTCTGGTAAGTTGTGATGCAAAACCTATGTACTAAACCCTGGCTGTATAGATGGAAAGTGTTATCATTAGAAATGAACTGAGACTTGGGAATATTCCTGGCAATATGTTTAGTAAGGTATTATATTGAGGAAACTTTCTGAAACACCTCAGTATTAGGGAGTTGTCAAAATTTCTTGTGATCTTAAATCCAAAAAAGTAATAATATTTTGTCATAATATTTGTTGTCATTCAGGTATTCAACAAATTCATGTAAATATTCAATATCAGCCCTCCACAGATATCAATTTTAGGTAGGTATAATAAATAATGTGATCTTCAATATATGCCATGTATAAAATAATTTGTAGGTAACACTGTTTGTCATAGAAAAACACATTCTTAGTTAACACATGTTCTGGATCTAACCCATGAAAGTAAAGGTTTAAGATGTTTTGTCAAATATTCAGACAGAGGCTCAGTTAAAGAGCCAGTTCCCGCTACAATAGGTCTGCCAGGTGGGTGTAAAAGATCTTTACTTTCATGGGTTAGATCCAGGATACAGGACACCACACAGTTTCTCAGCATCATTAATGACATGCAGATTGAAAAAGATTGGTGGCTTTGTACTAATGTTTGATGTATATTATACCAACACCTCATTGGGCAGGGGCTTGATGCTATTGAATATTGGTTGGAAAAATATGTACAAGATCATTTTAACAGAACATGTGTTAACTAAGAATGAAGATTGGGCAATTTACTAAATATTATTAAAACAATTGAAATATTCTTCATTACAAACATCATTCCCAATCTATGCTGCTACAGATTACACAAACCACTTGCTTGGGGACAAACTTATTGGGAATTTTCTAGTAGTGTAACGTACTGTATATGATATTATTTTTTTTTTATAATAATAGCTATTGGATAATTTATATAGCATGTTGCAGTTGCCGTTGTTTTTATGTAGGACAAACATAAATCTCTGAGCATCTCAGTCATATAAAATGTAAAAAATAGTAATGCACTTTATTATAGCATACATTGGAAACATTCTACAGCAAATAAGAAATTAGATAATAAAGAGAAAAATGGATAATTATCCAGGACTTAATGAACATCTTTGAATGGTCTATTATTTATTCATGAGTTCACCAATCATGTCTATTGGTTTTGTTTCTAATTAATATTTTTGTATTAAAGGACTTCTTTTGCTTTTGTTTTATCACACTGAAGGATTGAAGTCTGACTGATGTTCACAGCCATCCAGTTGCTGGCTTTGTTAAATATACAGAACCAACTGATATTGCCAACATCATGGAAGATATGTTCAGTGCTAACTTTACCCCTCTCTCACCACCTAGAGGGCCCATCTTTATACCAGAAGAATGCAAAGTTCTTGTAATCACAGCTGCACAGGTAAAAAACACACTCTCCAAAGCCAAGAACGCAGCATCCATGGGACCTGACAATATCCCAGGCTGTGTTCTACATGAACTACAGAACGAAATGGCACCCCACCTAAATACCATGTTTAATCATAGCCTCACCTCAGGCTTTGTACCCACTGAATGGCGCACCTCAACAGTTATCCCACTCTACAAAGGGGGAGCCATGACAGACCCTGGGAACTACCTCCCCATTAGCCTGACAACCCTGGTCTGCAAGGCCATGGAACGTATCATCATGGAACTCATAAACAAAGACATTGGTAATCTCCAAACTCTGGACCCCACCCAGTTCGGGTTTGTAAAAGGCAGATCATGTCTCCCAAAGCTGATAGACTTCTTTTAAGCAGTCACCAAAGGCATAGATGAGGGTAAGGTGGTTCACACAGCCTATCTAGATCTCAACAAGGCTTTCAACACCATCCCCCACTTTGTAATTATAGTTAAACTCACTAAACTAGGTATAAATCCCTATGTCACAAGATGGGTTGCCAACTGGCTCACAGACAGAATCCACACTGTGAAAGTAGCAGGCTCCAAATCTGACTTTAGAGCAGTGACAAGTGGAGTACCACAGGGTTCAGTCATGGGTCCTCTCCTGTTTGGTATCTACTTCTCTGAAGTAAAGGCTAACACAGAAGGTCTTTGGCTAATGTAGTTTGCAGATGACTGTAAACTAGGAGCCATAATCGAAACTCCTAATGATGTAGACATCCTACAAAATGGCCTCACTGAGACAGATGCCTGGTGTCAAAGCCATGGTCTGAAGCTCAATGCCAAAAAGTGCATTGTCATCCCCTTCAGTAAAAACTCTGTATTCATGAACTACCACATAGATGGTAGTCTACTTATCACCAAAAGTGTGATAAGAGACCTTGGGACACAGGTAGTCTCTCCTTTGATAATCACATCTCCACAGTGGTCAGGAAATCCTTCTACATGGTACACCTCATCACAAAAGGTTTCTCATCCAGGAAAAAAAGAGGTCATTGTTCCCCTCTACTCATCACTCATTAGACCCATTATAAAGTTCAGCACCCCTTTTGGTATGTACCTCACAAGACATCTACAACAACTGGAGAGGCCACAAAAATACCTCACAAAGAGGATTACTGGCCTCAAACAGATGCCCTACACAGACCATCTCAAAAAACTCCAGCTTTACTCCATTGCATATCGCTTACTGAGAGGCGATCTCTGCCTAACATACTAAGCTATGTCAAACCCAGAGCTGTTGGACATGCTCCACTTAAAGAAATTCCAATCCTTCCGAGCTACATGCTGTATGGACCTAAACCTTATCACCACAATAAACAGAACATGCTGGAGGGATAGATCCCTGTCCCAGAGACTTCCCATGCTCTGGAAAAAAACTACCTGTCTATATCAAACAAAGCTCCTCATTAGCACTCTTCAAGAAAAATCTTGATGATTGGAGGAAATAAGAAATTCACCCCGGGGATCACTTCTGTGGCTCTGCTCGACAGGGACACTGGAAAATAATTTTCTTGGGTGGCGAAAGCCAGGGTACCTTTTTAGCTAGGCTTATATAGGCCTTAGGGCCAATAACCTAGTACCTGCCTAAGAACCTATGAATCTGATCCTGCAGCTTTCCCAGAATTCATTTTCCTTAGTGCTATTCTTACTTCTTCTTCTCTCATTGTAGGCTGTGCCTGAGGCAGTATAGGTTCTGTATTTTCTTTTTCATTCTGAAGTTGCTGGAAGTACTCCATCTGCCTTTGATGTCCTGTAGACTGGTGAGCAAGTTGCTGCTGGTATCCTTTGTGAAGTGTGCCTGACTATCTTTATCTTTCTATCTTTGCCTTGCAACCAGATATAGTTTCTTTGCGCAACCAACTGATTCACTTTTCAGAAGCTGGTAGAGGGCCTCTGATGTCCTGCTCTTTGCTATTATAACTTTTTTCTTATCTTCTTTGTTAACCAACCACTATTCATTCCTAGCCTGGACCATCTTTTTATCTCTCACCTTTTCCTGCAGTCCTTTCTTTTGATGACATCTTGGAGTTCTGCATTCCACCAACAGCTTTCCTTATGTACCTTATTTCCACATATCTGTTCTGTAATACTCACAAATGTTGTTTTGAGATGCTGACATTCTTCTTTAGCTCCACCTGTTTCCTCCTCATTTAGGGGTGCTACAACCCTGAGTACTTCCTTAAACTGTTGTGCTTTCTCTCCAGTCAACTTCTAGGTCTTCAACCTGGTCTCTGACCTTAGAGCCTTTTCTGACCATTGCTTGCAGCTGATTTTGGAAACAAGTGATTTCTGCTGTAGGCCGACTGTTTCACTGGGGATGACGTTGCAATAATTGATTCTACCCCAGTGCCCCTTTTTTACTGGAGTACGTCTATCTGGGTTGCATGTTGGCCCTTACTGTATGTTATCTTGTGCCTGTCTGTCTTTCTGAACCATGTGTTGGCTACTTTCAAGCCATTTGCCAGACAGAAGTCCAGAATGGCCTCTGTTATTCCTGTTGCCCCACCCATGTGGGCCAAAGCAGTCCTCATATCTTATTCTGTCTGTCCTGATATGTGCATTCAAGTCACCCATTATCAACACCAATTCATGTTGTCCTCCAACTGCTGTCTGAATGCACTCTTTTCCTCATTATCACACCCCTGTTGTGGGGTATAGGCTGAGATTATCAAATACTGTCCTACCATTACACTAGAGATTGCCACAAGTCTGTCACTAATTCCATTGATATCTCTTACTGCCTTCTGAAGCCTCTCTTCACCACAATTCCTACACAATTTCTAGCCTCTCCTTTTCCTAGGTAGTAGACTCTGGATCCTAAGGCAAGTATCTTTGCTGCACTGTCCTTCCATTTTGTCTCTTGGATACATAGGTTGTTCAGTCTCCTCCGTACCATCATGTCATCCATTTCCAGGCTGCATCCTTTCAATGAACCTGCACTGAATGTAACAATTCTTAGTTCATGTTTGGCAGTTTGATTGGTTTTGCATCCAACTTTTGGTCAAACAAAGCTACCCAAGTAACCAAGGGTGTGCAACTGGACACTAATAGTGAGCTTAAAACAATACTCTAACAGTGTATAAAGCCAGTAGAAATTAAAATTAAATATCCCTAAAAAACATAAGTGAGAGCAATAAATAAAACTCATAACTTATCACATGCTTACTAAAAAAACATATAAAATGTATATCCATATAAATAAGCTTAATAAATAAATTAAATGAATAAGTTAAATTACAGCTGTGTTATAGTGTTGTTTTAAGCTCACTATCGTTGATTTTTTTGATACTTTTTATATTTATATTATTTTTTTTGTTTTTAATTGTGATCAGCTGCATTGGATTTAAATATATTCTTTGGTGTGTTTTAGTATACTATGGGTTAATAAAGTTTTATTCAGGATAGTCATATGACAAAACAGGGGGTATATAAAAGGAATGTCCCCCAGATTTAATAAACTCTATGTAGGAATAGCATTATTCCTACATGGAGTGAATGGTATCCTTGTCTGCATCTCCCTCTTGGCAGCGTGCCTTGCATATTAATGAAGGCACGCTACTGAGATGGATCCGTACACACGGATACAGAATCAGTGCAGGGGGTGTGTTACAGTAGTGCTCACAAATCTGTAACATGATACTTGCACCGTCAAAGTGCTGTACAGCACTTTACAATAGAAAATAGTGTCCACAGACACTGAAATGATGAATGGGAGGTGAATGTAATGCAAGGTGTGTGTGACAGGTACTGTAACACACACCCTGCATTGTTAAAGTGCTGTACTGCACTTTCCAATAAATAAAAATAAATAAAGTGTCCTCGGACACTTAAAAGATGAATGGAAAGAAAATGTTATGCAGGGGTCTGTTACAGATACGGTAACACACACCCTGGATTGTGAAAGTGCCGTACGGCATTGTACAATAAAAAGTGTCCTCGGACACATACCTATCAACCTCTTAGAGCAAGAAGTCTGGACAAAGCCATTAGTAAAAGTGGGACAAAAGGCCAAAAATTGGGACAGTTTTAAATATTGCTCTTACAAACTTAGAAAGTTGATAGAATGGCAGGTTTTGCATCAGCATTCCAAAGAGTATGTTGCCCGAAAGTTAAATGCCTGTCATTATTTTCTAACTGCAGTCTGTAATGATTTGACCAGTGATGTTGCCAGAGAAACATAATTTTATGAAAAATGGACCAAAAGTATGAGGCAAAAATGTGGACATTGTGCAAAAATCTGTGCAGTAGAGAGGCTGACCTGAAAATGAAGTAATGTCATGTAGGGGGTGTGTTACAGTATCTGTAACACACCCCCTGTATTGTGAAGGTGATGTACAGCATTAAACAATAAAGAAAGTGTCTTTGGACACTTATTTCATAATTGAAGTGTGATGTTTCACATCGAATTAATGGATTATTTTACTTCATTGTATGTAAAGTTTAACCTTAGCTGAGTGGGTTTGTGTGATGTGGCACTTTGCTCAGCAGCGCTTAAAGGCAATTAAAAGCTATATAGAAATGTATAGCTGAAGCCTTCATTGCCCAGTTAGCTGAGTGAATAGAATGACAGCTTTGTGTGCAGTAGGTGCATGGGTTAAATACCCAGACAAGCCATTCAGCTTTTACATGGGAAAGCCTTCTTATACTATTTTTTATTTATTTATTGATGTAGTAATTGATATTTGTTAACCAGGGTAGTGTAGCTGATCCAGAATCTCAGTGTCAGTAGAGATATGAGGTGAAACCCCCATTTAAACACAAGTGTCCAATACAGTACAGTCACACCCCAAGGTAATGTAATGAAAGCACATAGGGGACGTCATGTAAAGTAAAATACATATACTTAATAATAATGTATCAGTAATGAGTAATTAATTTCCAATTTTTATTTTTTTTAAATGAACACTTTAGTTTGCTCTTAGCTCAGTTCTGCTAAGCACTTCTAAGCCAAGCTAAGCAATACTTAAATAGGAACTGTCTGAGCAATACTTAGCAGTGCTTAGCTCTGCTCACATGGTTTGAGCATTGCTAAAAAGTCCCATTCTAAGCAGCATTCAGCCCAGCTAAATGGATTTGTGCACTGCTAGACACTGCTCAGCATTTGCCACTTTAAGCACTGCTCAACTCAGCTTAGCAGGTTTGTACACTGCTGAGCTGTGCTTAGCATTTTTGAAAATGGTCCAATGACTGCAAAGGGTAGGAAAATGGCTTTATTTAAACCACACAGGCAGGAATCCAGCCAGAAACTGTTGGAGTTCAATCACTGCAGGAGCTATGGCTGGGGTTGGAGACGGTGCATGTTTTTGGGTGCAGCGCAGAGGGAATTTTGGAGTTCAGGGTCATGGCTGGGCTCCTTGTGCAACACCATGAAGACAGACTACTGCAGGGCCAGTACCAGGGCTTTCAAAACAAGTCTGAGGCCTGGGAGCATCTGGCATGTGACCTCACCAGTGACACTGGAATACTCTCCACTGGTGAATAGGTTCATCATCATTATGATGACCTGAAGCAAAGAAAGGTGATGTTCTTGGCCCAGTGGATCCAAGATGCTCAGGATGGGAATGCCCCAATAGTTTATAAGTATATAAACCATCGCTTTACCAAATTCTAGCATGAATATGTGATAGACAGGTATGCATGATGGTGTTTTTTCCCTACAGTTGCAGAGGAGAATACTTGCAATGTGGAGGCCCGCACGGACCACCTGGTGAGGCTGCACTGACAGTCTGGTGAGTACAGATCTATCTTGCAGTATATAGTACAATAAATAAGAAAAAGTACATTGTTTACTGCCATTAAGTATAGTGTGTTCTGAGTGCACTGAATAAATTATTTGTCAGACCAACATTGATATAAGTGACTAATGCCAGGTACTGTGTAATACAGATGAAGGCAGCAAACAAGCTACTATTGATGAAAAGAAGGCAATACTGAACTAATACTGTGTAGGCATGAACCTGCTAATAAACTGCACTGTGAGGGCTACTGTAAAGGTAATAAATGACATTCATTTATCATCTACAGGGTTTGCAGTACTAATGAATGTAGAATCTAATAAACTGCACTGTGAGGGCTACTGTAAAGATAATAAATGACAATCATTGATCATCTACAGGATATGCAGTACTACTGAATGTAGAATATTGACTGTAATAAACAACTGTGTGATGTTACCCAAAATAAAAATTATTATCACAAAACTGTTGTGTTTAATCTGGTATGTTGTTGAAGAAATGCAAGTATACAGGTACTTCACAGCAAATATGGCTATGACAGCATGCATTAACTGAGGTTTGTCTGATAACCAGCTGTTATACAAAACTGTAGATTGTGGAGCTATAAAACAAGATACAATGACATTTGAAATAAGTTCTCCACTAAGATCTGAACCTTAAATAGTAAATTGTAATGTATTATAGTGTGTTCCCTGCAGCATTGCCTTGTGCTAACCTTTGCATTTCAGCTCTATGTAGTCCTGAATGTGAGTGCCTTGATGCAGGCAAGTATGAGAGTGCAATAGGTGGAGACTTCAAATATAGGATGTGCAAATGTATAAGGGTTGGTTATTCAACCCAGCACCCTGGTATGGTCTGTACAGACCACATATAGTCACTTCTACTAATGCTTAAATGTGTACACCTGCTTTCAAAGTATTAATACACAGTACATTAATTCTCTGTCATGCATGAATCTCAGGCATGTATATTCATAGGTTCATAGGTAGATACTAGGCTATCTGCCCTAGGGCATTTATAAGCCTAGCCAGAGGCTATTTGGCTTCCGCCTCCCTACTAGATTAGCCTACTGTGCCTCTGTAAAGTAGGTCACAGAAGGTGCCCTTTTAAGATTAGTTTACTGTGCCTCTGTCTAGCAGGGACACAGAAGAGATCCCAGGGGTGAATTTGCTATTTCCCATCCACGCGTCCAGATTTCGATTGAAGAGGGTCAGCGAGGGACTATGTATAACATGAATTGGGATTCTATTCCAGAGTGAGGGGAACCTCTGGGAAATGAATCTGTCCCTCCAGCATGTCCTATTTATTTTTGTGCTGAGGTTTAGGTCCCTGGAGCGTGCAGCTCTAAGGGACTTGGATTTTTTGAGGTGGAGCATGTCCATTAATTCTGGGTTTGACATGGCTTTGTACGTCAGGCATAGATCGCCTCTGAGTAGGCGGTAAACAACTGAGTAGAGCTGGAGTTTCTTTAGTCGAGCTGCATAGGACATCTGTTTGTAGCCCATGATCCTCTTGGTGAGGTACTTTTGGGGTCTCTCCAGTTGCTGCAGGTGTCGGGTAAGGTACATCCCAAAGCATTGTATTCAATTATGGGCCTGATGAGTGGCAGTAGGGCACAATGACCTCTTGATCTAGATCTGAACCCTTTAGGTGATAAGGTGGGCTATATAGAAGGTTTTCTAACCACTTTGGCAACGTGATTATCAAAGGAGAGATTACTATCTACGTTGGTCCCCAAATCTCTAATTACTTCTTCCGTATTTAATGGATTACCACCTATGTGGTAATTTGTGGGCACCTTGTTTTTCCCAAAGGGGATGACTTTGCACTTTTTAGCATTTAGCTTGAGGCTGTGGCTCTGGCACCAAGCATCCATCTCTGTGAGACCCTTTTGGAGGATGCTTGTGTCAGCTGGAGATTCGATTATGGCCCCAGTGTCACTACAGTCTTCTGTGACACTCCAAATAGATTACAAGGTCAGACTGTGTAACCAAGTGAGTATTAGGCACAAATCAGTCAAGCAACATATAGCAGCTCCCCAGTAATGCAGTGTGATAAGAAATAGATATGTTGCTCATTTTTGCATACACAAACCATGGTTTGAAGCCAGGGCTGGTACTAAGATTATTTATTTATTTATTTAAATTTGTTGACCGGGAGTGTCCGACTGGACATGGGTCCATTTTCAGCGGAGACCCGGGGAGAAAAGCTCCACAGTAAAATAAACAGACAGCAGTTACATTGGATTACATAGCGATTAACAATTTAACATAGAAATTACTTACAACATATTTACAGATGAAGAACATAGTACATCAGTAGACAACTAGAATCTTTATCAGTGAAGTACATAACAGGCATTAACAAATGTAACAATGAGAAGTTCCTGCTGTATAATAAGTACTAGGCTTATGAGCATCTCAGCTTGCTATCATCAAGGTAGTTAGTGGAGGTGAAAGAAAGGTAGTAGTTGGATGGGGTGGATGATATTAGAGTGGGAGTTGCAAGGGCATAGCAAGCATGTTATAGGTGCGCTATAAATAAAGTTTTGAAGTTGGTGCAAGATGGTAGGGAGGTAATTGTGGGTGGGAGTGAGTTCCATAATTTGGCTATGGCGATAGAGAATAGTGCTTCAACAGCAGAGTTATTGACTTTAGTGATCTGCAAGTGATTTTTGTTGCTGGATCTTAGTGGTCTGGTGGTGTGATAAGGTTGGAGTAGATTCTGGAGGGATGGGACATTTAGTGGATGGTTTACTAAGTTTGTGGGTGAGTGAGAGTTGATACCATTGAAGGAGGTGAGGGAGTTCAAGCCAGCCCAGTTCAGCAAGTGAGAGACAGTGGTGACTATGGTAGGATGCCCCTGTGGCGAATTTGGCGATTTTGTTGTAGCAGGTCTCTAGCTTGTTTAGATCACATTGCCTTAGGTTGGTATATACTGGAGAGGCATAAAGTAGGGTGGAGATAAGGTGGGAATTTGCTATTGAAATCTTTGCTGCTTTGGTGAGAAATTGTTTATTTCTGTATAATGCTCCTAGTTTTTTGTGGACTTTGTTTATGGTCATGGATATGTGAATGTCAAATTTTAGTTTATTGTCTATTTCCACTCCTAGCAATTTGGTGTGTTCAGTTGGGTATATAGTGGTGTTGTCTTTTGCTGTGATGTTAAAGTGAGAGTTGTTTTGAGTATGTTTGGTGGGTTGGAAGATGAGTAGTTTAGTTTTGTTTGGGTTGAGTATTAATTGGGCATCGGATAACCATGTTTCAACAGAGGAAAAGGCTTCCTGTGTGACTTTTTGCAGTTTGGGTAGGGACTGGGCTGAGCAGATGATGGTTGAGTCATCTGCGTATTGGATGAGTGTGCCATATTTGGTGGCAGAGGCTAGATTATTGGTGTAAACAGAGAAAAGTTGGGGTCCAAGGATGGATCCTTGGGGAACCCCTATGGAGACAGGTAGTTGGGGAGATATGTCATTCTGCCATACAATGGATTGTTGGCGGTCAGACAGGTAACTCTGAAACCAGTTGGTGACTGATTGTGAGAAGGATAGGTTATTGAGGACAGAGATAAGTTGTTTGTGTGGGACCATGTCAAATGCTTTAGATAGGTCTAGGAAAGTAGCAGAGGAGAGATAGCCATTGTTTTTATGCTGAAGGATAGTGTTAGTAAAGGAGAGTAAGGCAGTGGTGGTGCTATGGTTTGGTCGGAAACCATGCTGAGTACTGGAAAGGAGGTTGTTAGTAATGAGGTAGTGTGAGACCTGAGAGTGTATGCATTTCTCTAGTATTTTGGAGAGTGGAGAGAGAATAGCTATGGGGCGGTAATTGGTTAGTTCTGCAGAGGGTCTGCCTTTGTGGAGGGGAATTATATGTGAGACTTTCCACAATGTGGGAACGTAACTGTCTGACAGAGATCGGTTAATCAAGATGGATACTGGGTAGGCCAGAGCATCAGCTGCAATTTGTAGGTATTCACTTGGGAGGTTGTCTGCTGCTAATTTGGTGGGTTTAAGTTTAGTTAAGAGTTTTTATGTTGGAGGTAGGTACAGGAGAAAAAGAGAAGGCAGTGGGGAGATTACTAGTTGAAGGTGTGGGTTGGAGGGAGGGGGGTTGTGTTGTTTAGCTAGTGATAGTATGGTTTGGGTGAAGTGTGTGTTGAATGAGGTAGCAGTATTTTCTGAGGAGTGAGGGATGTTAGGGGGAGGGGTACTGACTTTACCTGGGTGGAGGATGGAGTTTATGGATGACCAGAATTGTTTGGGGCTGTGTTGTGAGGAGTCTAGGGCAGACTGGTAGTATTGGAATTTGTCCTGTTTTATTAGCTTTTTGACTCTGTTGCGTAGTTCTAGGAATGTTTGTCTAGCTGCGGGGGTTTTGGTTTTGCGCCAGTGCTCCCAGGCTTTATCCCTGTTTTTCATTTCTGACTTAGTGGTTTTCTGTAGCCATGGGGAGGGTTGTGCTTTGGTTCTGGAAAATCTTATGGGGCATGGTAATTAAGGATGTTCAGGAAGGTAGTATTAAAAAATTCAACCGCGTCATCTAGACTGAGGTACTTTAGAGCATGCCAGTTACATTCTTTGAGGGATGAGATGAATGTGAGTGGGTTAAAGTTTATTTTTTTTTTACGTATTTGATGATAGATGACAGGTTTAGCTTGGTACAGGTATTTTTTGAGTAGGAATGTTGGGGAGTGATCACTGAGGCTATCTGATAAGCAGCCTGTTATATATGACTGGGGGTTCTTACTGACTAGTATCCAATCCAGGGTAGTGTGCTTGCTGGAGTTTTTATTTATCCTTGTTGGTGACTGGACTAGTTGGGTGAAGCCATGAAGGTGTACATGATGGATTAGATTGTTGCCAGAACAGGATTGCCAGTCAATATTGAAATCACCTAAGATGACAGTTTCTTGGGGGTGATGGTGGGAAGACCAGTTGAGGAGGTTTTCTAGTGGAGGGATGTTTTGGCCAGGTGGGAAGTAGCATCCAATTATGTTGATGGATTTATTTTGGTTAATTTTGAGGTTGGTATATATTATTTCTTCATTGCCTATTTGTGGAGCTGATGATTTTAAGATCTGGATGTTTAGATGCTGTTTAAATATTATAGCTACACCACCTCCTTTTTTGTTTAGCCGGTCTCCTCTTAGTATGCCGTAACCTGTAGGGAGTATTTGCTCACTGGTAATGTGAGGTTTTAGCCAGGTTTCTGTCAGGATGACAATATATGGGGAGTATAAGTCAATGGTGGCATGGAGTTCATGGACTTTGTTGGATATACTTCTAATATTTAGGCTTAGTAGAAGGAAGTCACTTGGCTTTCTATTGGCTGTAATATGGGAGAAGTTGTGGTTTCTAGTCTTATTATGAGGATTGGGGTTGGAGATGGTAGGGCCAGGGTTGGGGTGGATGTCTCCACTTAGGGCTTGTTTTGATATGCATGAGATTATTAGTTCTCAGTTTTTGAATGTGTTTGTTTATAATGGAAACTTTATGATTCTGCTCTGTGGGTAATAGGTATGGTGGGAGGGTTACTATGTTAAGTTGTAGGGATGCTTTACGTTTGAGTAATATAGCTGGTAGAATATGTGGGGGGTGCATAGGGATGGTTCTTGAGCTGGTGGGAGGGGAGCTGAGTATGGGTGAGACATGGGTGGTGGTGTGAGTAGTAGTACAGTGGTAGTGGTTAAGTGGGGGAATGATGGAGCTTTGGAAGGATGTAAGATATGCAAGGAGAGTGCATGCAGTGAGCAAAGGAAAGGTATGCTTGTACATGTCAGTTGAGGAGGTGTGAAAGTAGAGGGAATATGGAGGCGGTAGTGTTGGGTTAGCACTGTGGTTGGCTATTGGAAAGATGGGAGGGGTTTGAGTGCAATAAAGCTGGGACCACTGGGGGCGGGAGGGAATAGGGGGCAGGGTGGGGAGCGAAGCGGGTAGAGACCCTATTAGGGTCTAGTATGAGGGGCTGAATCACAAAGCAAGACAAGTATGTGTTAAGAAACAATCACAATTGACCAAGGACTGCTCTGAAACTGTAAGTCTTTTCTTAATTTCTCAGGTGGAAAAACAGGATAACCTTGTATCAGTAGGCTACTGTGGTCATAGTTTAAATTAACAAACACACAGTATTGATCAGTTATGGATACTATTTGCTAACAGAAGGGAATAAGAGAAAGTGGAAGATGTGTGTGGTGGTGGTGGGGGGGGCTGCTTACAGCCAAAGCACAGTGCTCTCCAGGGGAAAATGAAGATTGGCTCAAACAGGTAGACACATACTCAAAGTTAACTGTAGCTGTTTGCAGACAGTTCAGACCCAGACTGCGCTTCTCTTATAAGAATGTTAAAGGTGGTACCGCAGTTGAATACTTAAGAGTGGTGTTAGGTTGGAGAGACACTGAGCCTTCATGGGGCCTGTAGCAGAGGGGATTGTAGTTTGATGTAAGATGTGTTTAAAGTTACACACAAGTAATCCTGACTGTTTGTAGAAACATTCAGGTAGTGTTAACAGATATTTTCTCCACAGGGCTAACAGGTAAAGAAATGTTTGTATTAGCTGTATAAAGGGCATAGTAATAAACTGTGTACAGATGTTCCAGTGTTCAGCCCCATGCCTACAAATGACAGCAGGATAGCTATATACACTATTCACTCTTCCCGATACATGTCTCTCAAGTGTCACACTGTCATAGCTAGTGATCACTATTGCCAATAACCTTGGACACAGATATAAATCTAGCATAAGTATGCCAGTACCAAACTCACACAACATCAGTGCAGGGTACACCTTGTTAGTCATATATGTAACCATGACATGTACGAGTCCCCACTACTCATGCACCTAGAGTTGTAACAGCTTGCCTCATAGCAATCCAGGTCGACAGATTAACAGGTCTGTATGTGCTACAGTAGCTATATGCCTCAGGTAGATATAAAGTGAAGGCAGACCTGTAGAGTATTGAGCAGTACAGTTGTGAAAAACATAAGCCTATACAGTTGGTAATGGACTGCTTTTCTCTACACACCCCTTATCTGCATCAATAATTATTATTCATATACTACAGATATGCTATTCTCAAAATCTAATGTTGGGACATGGGTTCTATTATTGTTCATATATTTAAATGGTTGCATACTAACATACCTTGTTTAAATTCCATTGTTGGTGGCCTGTTGCCGTAAATGTAACTGGCATGCTGTTACAATACTGACTATTATTCCATTTATGCATGTATTCTATTTGCCATGCGAGTTTTTCAATTCTGTTGTTCTAGGTTAATTGGAACACCCACGCATGCTGTTATAACTAATGTTGAAATGTTTTGTTCATGACTAACCAATACACTTTGAAAAACCTCAGTACCATAACATGTTTGGGTAGGCAGATCCCAGCAGATCCACCTGTCCCGCGGCCTCATCTGGCCATGGCACCATGTCCCAGCATGTCTAGCACCCAACTTTGAACTGCCTCCTCCACTGGTTCTGCACCACCCTCAGGTGGAACTGTGACATGGGACAGGGCCCATCCCCCCTGGCCATGGGCCTGGAGACGACCCAGTCACCTGACAACAAATCAGAGGTATGGTATGCAGTGTCATCCAAAGTGACTTGGATGAATGCCTGTGCCAGATTGAGGGCAGACTGGCACACCTCAAGGTGCAGGGTGGCCCCAGTGTACAGCCCCCAGCACAGCCACCTTCAGGGCCATTAAGGGGCAGTGGTGACTGCCCATGGGCAAGGACCTCAGTCCCACTGTTTCCATCTGGGGGCACAAAGCCCTCCGATTACCAACCACCCTCCACATCCAAGGTGTTTACCCCCTCATGTGTTATACACTGCCCCTGTCTGCTGTCTGCAAAAGCAACTCTTCTACCCAACTTACCTCCTCAAACTTACCTACAACCTTTCCCCAGTATCCCACTCTCACCTTAAAGGGGGGCATCTGCCCCCCCCAAATCACATCCCATACATAGCTCTCCATTTTGCTCCCACGTACATTAACTTTGATCAATTTACTCTTGAGTTACTCAACAAATATATGTTGCCCATACCCCTCCCTGTGGTGTGTGAGGCTCTAAATTCAAAATTGTCCACATCATTCACAGCTGTTGCTGCAGAAGAAATGGACAGCTATGGTCTTTTCCTACACCTGTCCTGCACATCCCTAGCTGCCTTTCATAATGTTTTTCTCCCTGCTTGCCCCCACTTCACCAACTTCCTATCACCCCTTTTTTATTTTCTTTTTTTGGAATTGGATTCTGAAGTACAGGTCAACACTAAGGGACTCTGGCTAACTCTGGCTAACAAAGTTTGCAGATGACTGCAAACTGGGAGCCATTATTGAATCCCCAAATGATGTGGATACTCTACAAAAGGGCCTTACAGAAACAGATGCTTGGTGCCAGAGCCATGGGCTCAAGCTCAATGCCAAGAAATGTATCGTTATCCCCTTTGGGAAAAAACATGTATCCATGAATTACCATATAGGTGGCAGTACACTAAACACAGAAAGTGTGATAAGAGACTTAGGGACACAGGTGGACAGTGGTCTCACCTTCGATAACCACATCGCCACAACAGTCAGGAAATCCTTCTATGTGGCACACCTCATCACGAAGGGCTTTTCATCCAGAAAAAAGGAGGTCATTGTCCCACTGTACTCATCCCTCATTAGACCCATTATAGAATACAACACCCCATTTGGTATGTACCTCTCAAGACATCTGCAACAACTGCAAAGGCCTCAGAAATACCTCACTAAAAGAATCACAGGCCTAAAGCAGATGCCCCACGCTACGCTGACCGCCTTAAAAACTCCAGCTATACTCTGTGCCATTTCGTCTACTCAGACGCGATCTCTGCTTAACATACAAGGCCATGTCAAACCCAGAGCTGTTGGACATGCTACATAAAGAAATCCCAATCCCTCAGAGCTACACGCTTCAGGGATCTAAACCTTGTCATCACAATAAACAAAACATGCTGGAGGGATAGGTTCCTGACCCAGAGACTCCCCAGACTCTGGAATAGATTGCCCATACATGTCAAGCAGAGTGCCTCTTTGGACCTCTTCAAGAGGAACCTTGACGATTGGATGGGAGAAAGGAAATTCACCCCAGGGATCATGTCAGTCGCCCTACTAGACAGGGGTCCAGGAAAGTAAATAATGTGGGAAGAAATAGCCAGGGAATTGTTATGGCTAGGCTTGTATAGGCCCTAGGGCTGATAGCCTAGTACCAACCTATGAATCTATGAACCTATTATCATGGGTTTAAGCAGGAGTAAGCTAAGGGAACCTAAGCGTCTCTTGGCATTGCTTAGCATCGCACAAAACAAATCTGCACAAACCCACTTAAAACTGCTTAAAACTGCTTTAATTGCTCTCTCTCATTCAACCACTGTTCTGCCCAGCAACAAAATGACCAGCCTGCCAGGTATCAAACCCAGGACCATGTGTATTAGAGTCACAGAAATATATCACTACATCAAATGAGCTGTGAGAATTGTTGATGCTTTTGTAAATATATCATGCATTACAGTCATTTAATATTAGGGGAAAACAAAGGTCACACTGCCAACTCTCAAACCCAGTATCCTGTGCACCACAGTCAGAGCAATGTTTCACTGCACTAAATCAGCTGTGAGAATCACTAATGCTTTTTCAAAGATATCATACATTAGAGTCATTTAACATTAGAGAAAAAAAAAGACATCATACCCCATTCCCAAACCCAGGACCTTCTGTACTAGTACTAGAGCAACACACCACTAAGCCAAACCAGCTCTGGACAAATAGCAATGTTTTTGTAAAGGTATCATGCATTACAGTCATGTAACAGGAAAAGAAGACAACATGCAGATTATTGAACCCAAAACCTTCTAAACTAAAGTCACAGCAACACACCACTACACACAACAGGGGAAATTACCAATGCTTTTGTAAAGATATGAGGCACTACAGGGTTGTGACTTTAGGGAAAAGAGACATCACTGCCAAAGTTGGACCCCAGAACCCCCTAAACTACAGTCAGAGGAACATACCAGTAAGCCAACTGACCTCCACAGTATAATAACAGTTTTTACAAAGATATCAAAATTGTCAGTTGCACAGTACTCCTATATATAGTAGCCCAAATCACACTGTACCTGGGCCTCTGACACAGACACAGAACCAGTAAACAGACAAATAAATGCTGCTGGATGCACGGGAGGCCTACAATATCAGGTAGATCTGACACTTGCACAGACTGTTGCTGAATATCCACAGTTGTGCCCCCTATTTATGGCAGGGTTGTTATATAACCTAACCTGTGTGCCCACGTACTGGCAAGGCAGTGCAGATTGGGGTTACAAAACCATGACAGACAGCTTTCTGTCAATGTCATACCCATCAGAACACATATCCATGCAAATCCTGTGTTACACACCGTATGCATACACATGGCACATTAACTACATGCATGTCAATACAATATAGGAATAATTGAGCCTTGCAATGTCCTGAGAAACTAGTTGCTCTTAACACAGTCACTGCCACCCACAGTAGCAATTTAAAGGCCTGCAGGGTGGAACACATCTCACAATTATGAATATGTGTAGTAAATGTTGCCTACCACTCTCTGGATGGCACTATTATGTAGCATATGCACCACAGCCACATGCCTCCCCTGGACTGCTGTGGGCACCTTCAACCAGGCCATGCTGTGACACAACAGCTGACACCACATCCTCACTGACAGTAACAGCTTGCTCTCCCACAATGTCTTCACAATCCCTAATCTGACTCCTGGCTAGAATGCAGTAGCTGTGGCCTGCTACATATGCAGCAGTATATCCAGCTACCTTCTACTGACCTGACCTTGCTCACAAACACCTAGAGCAGGGCAGGCACACAACAGCCAAACATAAAGGGTTGAGGGGGATGTTGAGGTTTTAAGGGACATGTGTCACAGTCTCCACTACAAACATACCCAGCTGATAGACCAGCATCAACTGTAGTAACATGCACAGTCAGATAGAAAAGGATGTATGACACTCACATCTGCCAGTCTTCTCACTCATCCCAACACACATTTACATAATACACTGCTATAGAATGTGAAAGTCTGTTAACAATGGCCAGACATAGCATGCAAAACTGTGGATATAACACATCCATCTAAACAGTGGACAGCATTTTCACCTACCCTCTGTGAAGCTGTAGCTCCCATACTTCAATAATGTCCTCCTCACAGGCCAGAAAAAGGGCCAAGGCCCTCATGAAGGCCTTAATTATAACACTGTGTTGCCATGCCATTGGCAAATGGAAAGGCAACCCGGCTGTTCTGGATGCAATTAGCAAATGGGAGCAACAGATTGGTGCATAGGCCATCACCTGTTCATGAGCATTACCTACAAAAGGCAAGCTGCTGCCTATGGTAAACAGGTCTGACACCTTCCTTATGAAGACAGACTGGAATTGTTTACTGCATTACAAGTGGATTTCTTCTGACAAAGGACTACAGCACTATACCAGGTATGTCATACAATTAAGCATGTAATGGAATGCAGATGGAGGAATGCAGTCATGGGAAATAGTAATTTAAACAGGAGAGACACGGGCAGCCCAGCTAACTGGTATTTTCTAAATAATCATATGTCATTGGTGAAAATGAATGTGACTCATATGCTTGTCTTACAAATCTAAGAGAATATATGTTATGTGGATATTAAACTACTGGTGCAGAAGTGTGTGTTGAACTGTATGTTATGTACTGAGCTCATACCTTTCAACTGTCCAGATTTTTGCAGAATGTGCATGTTTGCCTCATATCTTTAGTCAGTTTCTCAGACATTTGTGGTTTTCCTTGCAAATCAGTGGCAAATCATTAAAGACTGAAGTCATAAAATAATAGCACACATTTGAATGCCAGATGTCATATCCTTCAGGGAAGTCATGCAAATGCAAAACCTGTTATTCTATCAGATTTCTACGTTTGTAAGAGCAATATGTAATAAGTGTCAGTATTTCTGGCCCTTTGTTACACCTTTACTTGTGCCTTTGTCCACATGTCTTTCTCTAAGAGGGTTGAGAGGTATGACTGAGCTTCACGAATGTAACCACAGTGTACCATACTTGAGAAGAACAGAAATGTATATAACATATTACCTGTGCAAATACATGTATTAATAGTAGAAGGTGGAAGTCTTGAACATACAGAGATAACTTGCAAAACATCAAGAAAATAAGCTGTAGTTGTTTTATGAATGTGTTATCTCAATTTCAGTGCAGCAAGCAGACATAAATGCCTACAGCTACAGGTACTTGTATTGTCTTGAGACATAAATAATTACTATTTTGAAAATGTGAGAGTATTCAGTTGTGTTATGAATTCCACTTCTACACAAACATATGAGAGATGTGTACGTTTGACACAAAGATGTGTAAATGTATGTTACTTGCTGTTAGCTTGGGAACTGAAGGCAACTGACAAAGACTGATGTAATCTGAGCTAACCAAGCAGTAATGTTGATTATTAACTCCAGACCTGTCTCAAAGAAAGACCTTTGCAATTCGTATATGTCTTTGTATCTAACAATGTCCGCCCACCTGCATTTTCCTTGCTAATAGTAAGGAAATAGGGAAAAGTGATTTAATGTACATATATGGGAATATAGTAAATATTACTTTCAGTGGTTTCTGTATTTATTCAAGACTGTCATGCAATGTTATCTAAAATATTCCCTGTGATTCTGAACTCTGTAGTTACTTTATTGATTGAGTATTGTCTATAGTTAAGCCTTGAAATTGTGGCTGGTTTGTTTAAAGATAAGTAAGCTGTTAGAGTACTTGCATAACTATTTGGTGACACTGTATAGCCCACTGCAATAGCCTTGCTCTTGGTAACACTAACCATTTGGATAATAGGCACACCACACAGTAGAATTCATCACTCTTTGGTAAGGGCCTTACAGTAGCTGATAAAGAGCTAGATTGTGGCAGTCATAACTACCTTTTAGTCTGGGCAGAAGGGGCCATAGCTAGAAACCTGTGCCAGCCTTTCCCAAAAGTGTGTGTGTTTACTTGATTTATAAATCAAATCCAAAGTGTGTGTGAGTCAGCTACTTGAGCTGGGACATGAAACCCTGGTCAGACAGAGAGGGTGATGGAGGTTTTGGCTTGACCACTGCTGAGATTTTAACTGTATAGCTGTGCCAGTGGGGAATCTTATTGGGGATCTGGAGAGATAGGGAGAAACCAGGCCCAGACTGTGTGTGATCTTTGTGTGCTCTGAAGGGTAATGTACCTTACGGTGTGTCTATTTGTCATCCTCCCATTGTATACATCCCCCATTGGTGCTAGTGGTGAGGATTGAGGCTCCTTGATTACTGGGCCAGTGCAGGGGTGTCACACTGATGGTACATACTGGTGGATAGACCTGGCAAATCACATCATGTACTGTCATTGAGCCACTCCCAGTCTGCCAGTGTCATACAAGATTATTTCCCAGATTGTCCAGGTCTCCCTGACCATTCCTGATGCACTCTGGCTAGGTCACTGTGTACTCCACACCTGTATCTCACTGCCTGACACCTATGGCTAGCATACCTGGTGGGTCCCTGAAACAGGACAGCAGGTTATAGGTAGTAATAGTGGGGGATGCTGGCTCTGGCTCAGCAGCAGTGTGTACATACTGGGCATATAATGTAAGGGAATGGATATGGTAACAGATATCCATGTACCATTAGTGTGTCCCCAGGGGACTGGGATGTCACAGACACGTTCCCCAAACTCTGTGGACAACCGTCATGTATTGTCCAACTGGTGTGCAGAAATATACATTTGTCTGGCAAGGGGGTCTACATCTATCAGTCATAGGTACCCATTCTGCAAACATCTGGGAACTGCAACACCTATGAAGAGGTCACCCTACACCACATTATGCACTGCTTTCTGTTATTGTATACCTCAGATGTTCCTGGAATGTCCACATGCACCTGTAGCAGCACACAAATATATGTCGGATGTAGGCTGGATGATATGTTACTGTAACATTGCCCATACTGGGCACCCAGCAGTTAATAGCAGTGATGTGTGTGGACACATAACACTGTCTGTCACAGCAGTCAGGCCATTTCTGGTAGTCCTAGTACCATCTTAGGCTACTAGACTATGGGGCCTGAGCAGACATATGCCTAGGCCACATGTTAGCCCATGTGCATGCAAGGCAGCAGCTGATGTCCCTGTCCAACAAGGATACTGGTGGCATCCCAAGAGTGTATGTGCTGTTAACCATCCAGTTGATCAGGTTACGCCTGCAAAGGTTTAGGTAGCTACCCTGCTTGATGTGGGCAGGGTGCCCATTCCACCAGAGGGTGCTTGTGTGTGACACATGTAAGCTGTCAACAAGTCAGTCCAGGTCATTCGCCAGGTTGAAAATGTGTGTGTTAACACAGTGGAGCATGGCTTGCACTTGTGCAGCCCTCCCAGCAATGTGGAGTCCCTGACTGCCTTGCATGCCATAATGAGGTCACTCCTGAGGAGTACGTATGACACTGGGTTGAGGGTTGGCCTTATGGACTATAGGTGTATGGTAGATGTTTGATGGCCTGGTATTTCCTGGTGGGGAACCTCTGTGATGTCTCCAGCTGCTGCATGTGCTGTCTGATGTGAATGATGAATGGATGAATGGAGGATTATGCACATTAATGGTTCACATTGGGGGTAACATACAACATCAGGATAAGGAGGACAACACATGCTGTAATGCCAGTATGTTGACAATACCAACACACATACAATGCTGGTAGATAGCAGGGGTATGATGTCAGTGTTAGCAGTGGACAGTGCTAGCAAAAGTGGATGTGCAGGGTCTGTACATAATGGTGGCCAATATATGTGGTCCTGTGATGTGTTCCCTTGTTCATGTCTTTCAGGTGGGATGTACCACAGATGGCACCCGGCCTTCTCAGAAGCCAAGACTGTGGCAATCATTGATGCTCTCAGACTCCATCACAGGGTACTGTTTGGAAGGAGATGGCAAAACCTGCAGGAACGCACTGCCCTGTGGGTGGAATTGGGAGTGACTGTCAACAATGTGGGCCACCAGGACAGGAGCTAAGAACAGGTCAGACACTGAAACAGACCTCACACACAATGGATGGCAAAGGGCTGAAGCTGTGGCCAGTGACCATGCTGGCATAGGTGGAGGGCCTGCTGCACAAGCACCACTCACAACCATGGAGGAGTTCCTCACAAACCTTGGTGCAGCCACCACATCCCAGGAAACAATCACAACATATGTTGTGGAGGTGGGTGACAGAGTCAACAACTGAGGAGTGTCCAGGTAAGGCCCTAGGTGACATCACTTCAATACTGTAGCATTCATAGTGGCAGGCTTTGCATACATGGATGCATATGTCAGGTCTAACTGAATTTGTGGGTGAGATTTTGTAATGCACACAAGTGCACACCTATTGTGAATGTCGGCAAATTGGGTAGTATCACAGCTTTTAGTGTACATGTTCAGAAATGCACATATTATCCTGTACCGATGCCACATGTGTGTGTGTGTGCTGACAATATCTCTCCCCCACAACTACATAGGTACCTTTGGTGTGACTGGGGAACAGCTACCTAAGGCCAATAAGTGTGGAACTGATTGTTGTGGTTCACCAATACCCTAAGAATGTTAAAGGCAGCCAGTTTTCCATACACACATCTGTTACACTTAGCCGTATTGCAATATGTGCATATTTACTTGTGGTGGGGTTAACTGCAGTGCATCACATTGGACATCACAGGAGCCTATTTGCAGATGTTGTAACATATTGGCATGTATGTTTGTATAGGTGTAGCCAGTGTCCTATACAGGGACATGTTAGCATTGTGTACACGGGTGCACTGTGTGTTAGGTGAAGGTGCATCATATACTTCCACTCCTCATGTATCTCGCAGGTGTATAGTAGTAGCAACATTAACTGCACATAGCTGCACTGCATGTTGTTGAGGGCCTGTGCACAGTGAGTCTGTTATGGTTTGATTGTGTGTCGTGCATGTCATCATTCAGAATGTGTGGTCTGTATAATGCCATTGTGCCACCTCTCCTGTATATGTGTGTGTGTGTGTGTGTGTGTGTGTGTGTGTGTGTGTGTGTGTGTGTGTGTGTGTGTGTGTGTGTGTGTGTGTGTGTGTGTGTAGGTAGTAATTTACATTTGTTGTCTTCCCCTCACAGGTGAACATGGGGATTGGGGTCTCTCCCCCTCACAAACATATGTCAGTGTCTCATTGGATGCTGCTGATAATGGTGGCCATAGTGAGGCACAGGTGGGGTTGTTGGGGGCTGAATCTGTACCACTGGTTGACATCCCACTTCCAGCCACAATGTCCCTGCACACAGTCAGTATGACTACACATACCCAGTCCCCAGCAGCCACAGATATTGGACAGTTGGAGGGTGGTGGCATTGAACAGGCTAGTGTGGCGACTATGGCATCTGTGAATGTTGACATTAGCCATAACCAGAAACCTGCCAAGGTCCCATACAGGCAGACTGACAGGGGTGCTCGAAGGAGGACTGCTGCCCATCCAGCACCTGTCAGAGGTGTCACAACATGTGTCACCCAACCAATGTTTTGGTCCATCATGGAGGCACAGGTATGTTGTGAATGGTACACCAGATGGATGCTCAGGGTCATGGATGCACCACTTCTTGCCATGTGTGATGAACTCCACAGCATTGGTGATGCCATATGTCATTTTGCCAACATTGTAGATAGACGGAGTGAGACATTGTCAGTGCTCATCTGTGCAATGTCTGTGCTTGAGCATGTGGTGGGAGTAGGGCATCAGACACGTGGACATAGGTCAGCAACAACATCAGGTGAGAGCCCATGTGGCCATGCACACACTCCCATAGTGGCAGTACCACCAGCACCTCTGATGGGAGGGTGATGTCCACACCACAACATAGCAGGTCATGGGCACGTGGTCCTGGCCAGTCCCATGAGGGACATGGATCCAGCAGACAGCAGTCACTGTCATGGAGTAGTACCACATCTGGCCTTGGGCCTGGTGGTGTGACACTCCTGGCAGAACCAGTTCCCATATCCATGGCCAGAGATGGTGAACTGTATATCCTGCTATATACAGTCAATGGCTGTCCAACATAACCCCATATTGGGCTATCACATGGCTTGGCTGTCTGCATATACACACACTCACGCATCACTATCACATGCAGGTCACCACCAGCTGCATGCAGCTCTTCTCCATGACCCAGTTGAACCCCATCTCTCCAAACACACATGCACATGATATCAGCTGTATGGCTTAGCCTAGGCCTTTGGCAACAACCACACCACACCCTGTGGCATGTGATGATACTTGTGCCACATCCCTGTTATCCATACCATCTATGCAGGGGCATGCTAATATGTGTCCAATGCACAGGGTGAATATAGTACAGGTAATGCCAGTGTTATGTCAGTGTGTAGTGTAGTAATGTTATGCTGTGTAAGGTGCTGTTTTCTGGCAATTGTCATGCATACATATCAAAGTGTATGTACCTCTCTGCCATGATGCATATACTGCTGACTGACTATTAGTCTCATATACCTTATTCTGTTTCTTTTCCAGGTGTCTATGTGTGTACAGCCTGGTAAGCTGCTAACATTACAGAACCCAAGTATGGCAGAGTGGAAACACAGTGACCATTTCATCACTAAGGTACAGCTGTATATGCACACGTTTACCTAGGTGCATATGCGTGCAACAGTGTGTGAGGGACAATGGGGCAGACAGTGTAAGCTTGCATGCATGCCCATTGACACAGTCAGCTAGCCTTCATAATGTCACCTGGGTGTTCTGTAGGACCACAGGATCATAAATACAGAGGAGGTTACTAGAGTACTGACTCGGGGTCCCTCATAAGCCTAGCCATTACTTTATCCCCAACAGAATCATCAATCAGTACCTGCTGTCCCTGCTATTGCTGGACATAGGTTGAACCGCAGGGAGAGATTTTTTTTTTCCCTATCCACTCAACCTTGATGTAGTTGATGGGGGTATGCATGGTACTGAGTTTGACATGTTTGGGGAGTGTACTCCTGACACATGGCAGCCTCTGGTAGCCAAATCTGACTTTTCAGCATGTTTTTCTGCTATCTCATATGCGATTCAGGCCTCTTGTGCCAGTACTTTGCATAGAGTTATACTGTCATACATGGGGCAGTTGTTGAAGGGCTGAGCACAACATTGCCATCTTGGCATGCTACAGACAACTGTGGACAACCTGACCGGTAACCAGTGGGGCAGTATTGATTACAGGCTGTCTGCGTGGAACAGGTGTTGAGGACCATGGCTGACTTTTGTGGGTGTTAACATAACCTTTACAGTTTCTGCAGATGCTGCATAGGTGCATAGCAGAATGGCCATGCTGCTAATGTATTGGTGCACTGACTGAGGACTATTAAGGTAATGTCCACCTTTTGTCTGGATAAAGTCCCTTTACCTATGTTGTGAACCACAGACAAGCAATTCCTGACAACTGCCACTACATGTTGCCTGCATGCAACATTGTTGCCATCCTGAGTAACCAGGTTTGTCACAGTCTGTATGTTTATGGGGTTGGTGCTGATGTTCATTCATTCATAGATACTCTAGCCCTAACTGCCCTGGTGAGCCCATTTAATAGCCACTATCCCTGGGAGACTTGAACCCTGCACCTTGTGTTTGTAAGGCAAACACCTTAACCATTAGGTCACCCTCCCAACCCCTGTGGGAATTACTGGGGACATGTCCTTGCCATATGGCATGCTGACACTGTTGTCTGCATTCAGCTTGAGGCCAGGACCTTGACACCATTCCATACCCACTAAATGGATCATTGCAGTATGTTAACAGCAGTTTGTGGCTCAATGACAGACTGTACAATACTTACAGTTGACGCAGCCTTAGTCTGCACCTACATATGTGGGTGGTGGCAGTTAGCATTCATGCCTATATACATGTAGGCTATTGTGGGCAGCAGGTAGTCATAGGGCCTTCAAATATCTACATATTGCACACACATAAGTGACACAGATTGTGGTTGTCACCTTATCAAATGTGGACTTTGGGACACATCTTGTAGTAACATGACAGCTAGCAGGGCATACCATACCCACAGCAAGTGCAACACACAGGACTTTCTTTGGTTTGCTACTATGACACCTTATTTGTTTGATATTACCTTAGCTTATGCTATTTGTCATAACATTAAGGTGCTTCTGATGTGCAATAACTGCTCTATGCAGTCAGTAGACAACTGTATGACATGTTTGTTGTCCTATACTCTCGGGACCTCTTTATTGTTTCAGTTGTTGTCACAGGTCACAACTTGCCAAACCTGGACTGCAACCTGCAGGGTGGTACAGATGGTGATCATATCTAGGACCTCTGCATATGTCTGCAGATTATCCTGATGTTTGACACATACTTTCTTTCTGTCTGTCATAACATTGTGGTTTTCTGGCAAACTGTTGGAAAATCATGACAGATTAATATTACAGATTAATGACGGATATTGTCATGTAACAACACATACCTTTTGGAAAGTGTATTCAAATGCATGACCTGTTCTGGTATCTACTTTCTATGTGTGTCACAGTGATATGCGATGGTTGTGCTCAATGTTTGGTCTTTGCCCCACTTTTCTATATGTCTTTAACCATATGTCTTTCTGTGAGGGGTTGAGAGGTATGCTGGTGACCATAACAGTTAGACAAATGTAAGGGAATACATACACACACGCACACACACACACACACACACACACACACACACACACACACACACCCTCATGACCTGCCCTTGCTGATAGTAGAACCTCTACCTGCCTAGTTTTACAAATAATACTGCTACATACATAACACACGCACCACAGAGCTACTATAGTGTTGCAGTGACTGCCACTACTGTTCAAATGGGTGACAATTGCAGGGGCTGTTAGGATTGGCAATGGGGGGTTCACAGGCCCTTAACATGGTAGACCCATCTGAAACACACACACACACACACACACACACACACACACACACTGCTGCATGGAGACATACATTGAAACACACATGCACACAGAGTTGACACTTTTCCGATTAGATGATCTACCTATCTAGTTATGTACAATACAGACTGACATGACTATTGCATGTGGTACAGTGCCTTTGTGTTAGAAAATGTGGAACTGTGCATGTAAGGTGGATGACATCTGCAGTGGCTGTGACAAGGTTGGCAATGGGTGAGTTAACAGGCACACAAAATGGTATAACCATCGCATACACACAGGCAAGATAGCCACAAGGGATATGCATATAGAAACACATACACTTACACAGTTGCCAATTGTCAGATTAGAACCCCTACCTATCTATTTGTATGTATTATAGTGCTAGGTACATATTGCATGCACCATGGGCATTATATGCCAGGGACATAACTCACAACCTCTTACACCAATTAATCTTGGTAATACCTTCATGGATGGTGGGATAAACCACCCATAATAGTGACAGTTCTCACATATTGCTCTTACAAACCTGGCCAAGTGATAGGCTAACCGACTCTGCATCCGCATGATGTTTCAGACTGGTATGACGTCTGAAGCTGGCGTGCCTGTAACTATGGCAACTGTCACGTATTTGCCAATGATTTGTAATAAAATCCCATTGTTAGGAGACACAGACCAAATATATGTTGCAAACATCTGAATATTATGCATATATCTGTACAGATGACTGGTATGGCCTGTAGAGGTTAACATGGTGCATGTAAGGTGGATTATATCAACAGGCCCTTTAAAGTAATGCCATGGGGAGGGGCTCAACATGCCTTAAAATGGTATAACAACACACACAGGGGATATGCTTCACACACAAACACATATACAGTAGTATAGTTGGCTATATTGAGATTCAAACCCTTACCTACTTTTATGTACTATAGTGTTGCCCATTTATCACATGTGCCAAGGAGGTTATATGCCTAGAAAATATCCAACAGTGGATCTAAGGTTGATGACATGAATGGGCCCTGTAAAGTAATGCAATGGGGCAGAGGCACCAGGATGGAACAGGCCTCAAAATGGTATCTCACACACACACATACACGCACACACACACACACACACACACACACACACACACACACACACACACACACACACACACACACACACACACACACACACACACACACACACACACAATCCAGTATTGTGATTAGAACCCCTACATATCTAATTACATGTACTATGGTAGTATGTATTTATCGCATGCACCACAGAGCTTATAGGACTAAAGAGTGTCCAAAGGTACTTCTAAGGTGAATGACATCAGCAGGCCTTGTAAAGTAGGATAATGGGAAATGTACTGACTGGGAAAGGCCTCAAAATACTTTAACCTACAAACACGCACACACACACACACACACAAAGGCGGGTGATGTCAGATTACAACCCCTACCTCACTACTATTACACAATGGAGCTCACCTTCATACTGGCACATGCCACTGGATACAACTGGTGTGCAACTGTATGCAGCAGGACATCTCTCTATGCCTTTTAGGTTGTCTCTATCTCTCTATGACTCCCTCTTGGTCTGTGTCTCCTTCTCTCTCTCTGTCACTGTCTGTCTCTCTCTCTCCCCCTGTCTCTGCCTGTGCATGATTGATATATTTGTATATGTTGCCCATATATATGTATGTGTATCACACTCAACAGATGCAGATAGATCACATATGGGCCACCTAGAGATAGTGGAGGGTAATCCTGTGTGATGGAGTGGGGAGAAACAGTTAAGGTGTACATAGCTGTCTGTATACAAAGACATATATGCACAATAAAGTTGTATAGTCCAATGTGGGTTTAGACATGGGCTGTAATTCTCCAAGTGTAGGAGCATGCCCAGTATGACCTTCTATAGTAAGAGTGGGAGTCCATTCCAGAGATAGCTGTACTCTGGTCTAGGGTTGTGTGTGATACAGGCATACCTCTCAACCTTTTATGACAAAGGCTGTCAAAATGGGGGGACAATGGGCCAACCATAGGGACATATTTTAAATATTTCTCTTATAAACTTAGAAAGTTGCTAGAGTTAAAGTGTTTGTTTTAGCATACATTTTCTGAAGGATATGAGGTCTGAAACTGAAATGTATGTCATTATTTACTGATATAAATCATCAGATCATCCCAGTGATTTACCAGAACAATACAAATTTTATGAGGAACAGACCAAAAATATTACCCAAAAATATGGGCATTCAGCAAAAATCTGGGCAGTTGAGAGGTATGGCTACAGCCAATTGGCTGATGAAGCTGTGTAAACAGTCCAGCACCTCAGTGATATACTGACGGGGGATCTCCTGGTTGTGTGGTATCCTTATTAACTGAAAGGTCATATACTGGTGTGGGTACAGTGTGCACTGGACTGATCAGAGTTTTCCATGATATGTGTGGTATATTCTACATAGCACTGCAATTTCCTGGTATGTCAGTGGCAGAGCAGTATAGAGTAATGTGGTGAACTGCTGACATTTGTTTGCAGGTTCATAAGTTCATAGGAGGTTACTAGACTATTGGCCCTGAGGCCCTTATAACCCTAGCAGACAAGAGTGTAGCCCATGTTTAGACATGTCAGCACCCAGAACCCCTATCCGGCAAGCACACAGGTGGAATCCCAAGAGTGTATTTTCTGACTCCCATCCAGTTATCCATGGTGCACTTCAAAAGTGCTATTGAGGTACTTTGCTTGCCATGGACAGGGAGTATATTCCACAGATGGTGGAGTCTGTGGGACACGTATCTGTCACACCATGTCCTATTGATATCACAGGCCAGGTTGATGCTGGGTTTACAGGTTGCTCGAGTGGAGCCTGACTTCCAGATATGCAGCAGTCCTATCAAGGCAGGATCTGGATTGCTTTGTATGCCAAACAGAGGTCAACTCTGAGAAGTCTGTATGAAACTGAGTAGAGAGACAGTACTTTTAGCCTATCTGTGTAGGGTAGGTGTTTCAGGCCCTGGATTCTCCAGGTGAGGAGCCTCTTGTGTTCTCTCCAGCTGCTGCATGTTCTTTGTGAGGTATATGCTGAAGGGAGCATTGTGCTCAATAATTGGCCTTATAAGGGTAGAATACATGGATCTTATAACCTTTTAGTCCCTGGATGAGATATCCTTACTTATGAGGTGGGCCATGTAGACAGCTGTCCGTACAACGGTAGCAACATGGTGGTCAGAAATCAGGTTGTTCTCAACCTGGGGGGCCAAATCCCCCACTACTGATTATGTACATAGGATATTCTTGTTAATGTGATATGTGGGGAAGTCACTCTCCCCAAAGGGGATGATGATGCATTTTCTGGCATTCAACTTAAGACCATGTTTCTGACACCAATCATTTGTTTGTGTGAGACCCTCTTGGAGGATGTCCAAATCACTTGGGGAATTGATGACTGTGCCCAGCTTGCAGTTATCTGCAAACTTGGTTAACCATAGGCCACTGGTTTTGGCCTGCACCTCAGAGAAGTATATCCCATATAACAGAGGCCCCAAGACCGATCCCTGGGTACGCTGCTCATTACGGGTATACTGCTTGAGCTGGCTGCCCCTATTATGATTAGGTGGGTTCTATCCATGAGCCAGTTTGCTTCCCATCTGGTAATTTATGGATTGATGCCTAGTCAACAGAGTTTATCTACTATAGCCAAGTGGGGAATAGGGCGTTGGCCAAGTGAAGGTGGGTGGTGTGCAGCGGCTTTCCCTCCTCCGTGGCTTTGGTGGCTGTTTCAAAGAAGTGTGCCAGATTTGACAGACATACCTCTCCTTGACAAGGCCAAACTGTGTGGGGTCGAGTATTAGAGTTTGCCAATGTCTGTGTTACTGAGGTCCATGATAATCCTTTGCATGGCCTTGCAGATCAGGCTAGTTAGGCTGATGTGTTTATAATTTCCTGGATCAGTGGATGCTCCACCTTTGTGTAAAGGGATGACAGTAGCTGTCCACCACTCGGCTGGGACAAGGCCGGTACTCAGGCTTTGGTTGACTAGGGTTACTAATGGTGCTGCAAGTTCATGCCTGAGTTAATGTAGGATGCAGCCAGGGATGTTGTCAGGTCCCACGGAGGCTGTCTTTTTTGCCTTTGAGAGGGTAGTGATGACCTCTTCCCTAGAAACAAGGTGTGTGAGGGGCAGGTACTAGGGATGTCCTGATTTACTGATGGGGGAAACAGAGGGGAGAAGTTTCTGCTGAATCTGTCAGCCAGTATATTGGCATTTATCTACAGCATTTATGTATGTGGTGTCCTTGTCCACCAGTTCTGAACAGATCTGGGAACTTCCTTTGAGACTGCAGACATATGTGAAGAATGCCTTATGATTATCTCTGGTAGATGTGAGCAATTTGGACTCGAAGTTGCCTTTAGAAGATTTCACTGGTGCTCTTATTTACTTGTTCAGGCTAAGGAGAGATTGCTTCCAATTGGGCACCTGCTCTTTCTTTGTCCTGGACAGCATTTTTTTTTCCTTTTGTTATAGAGTTTATTTATTGCAGATGTTCAGCAGACAGGTTTACTCTTCCTTGCGGAGGATGATTTTGTCCTGTCAGGTATTCCTGATTCCATGCATCTATGTATATGCTCGAATAGTACTTTGGTGTACATTTGGACATTGCTGCCTGTTACTACAGTGGGGAAGGGGGCTGTGCAGCTGTTTATACCATCCCTCAGGTGGTTGTAATCAGCTTTGGAGAATTTTTCTTTTTATCATAACTAGAGGGGGGTCAGGGGAGATGTTAATATTGAAAGTGACCACTTTTTTGTTGGATTTTGCCAGGGAGGATGATACCGTAGGGGTGCTCCAGTGGTTAATCATGTTGCTTACTACCAAATCCAAGATAAGTATCACATCTTTTGGGGGTATCAAGTAGTTGTTCCAAGGCATTTGCATTGATAAAATGGGGGAATCTCTGTGCATTTCTGTTCTGGAATGAGTAGTTTTTCCAGTCTATGGTTGGGTAATTCAAGTCAGCTAGGATCACGGTAAAGGGCTGAATCTTGATAGATTTGTAGAGGTCTAGATAGGTGGAGTGGGCATCCTGAGTCAAATATGTGGGCCTGTGGTTACCTATAATTTGAATAGGTGTCTTGTTGATGGTTAACTGCACCTTTAGTGTCTCATGTGAGTCAGACTATCTGACCAGCCCGGAGGTGTGTGTCTGTTTAATGTATATTTATACTCCACTTTCTTTGGCTTTGCTGGCCACATTTTGGGGTCTGGCTGTGTGACAGGATGAGAGACCAGGTAAGGATGGGTTGCTCTCCACAGCTTTGACCCAGGTTTCTGTGACTGCACACGTCAGCATCTTCCAGGGTTAAGAATGCTTGCAATGAGTGCAGTTTCATGTTTAGACTCCTAGCATTTAGCAGCATGACCTTTAATCTGTATTTTGTTGAGAGTTTCATGTTGATAGTACCGACCTCATGACTTTCCCTAAAAAGGAACTATAGGGGAGGCAAGGGCCTTTGGCAGAAGCCTGATGGCCAAGTGAGGCAGATGCAGGTCATCTCTAGCAAAGCAGTGTGGTCTGTCAATCATATGTTCCCAGCCTGTCAGGCACTGGATCCCCCTGGGATGACACCAGAAAGTAAGCCAATTGTTAATATCAATCATTTTCTGTTTGTATTGAGGCATTATTCTGGATTATGGTAGAATGCTGCTTAAAACTAGGGGCTTACCTGCATGGGACACATATTCAACAAGCTCAATCATGTCTGTCTTCCTATAGTCCAGGGAGGTAGGTCTGAAGTCGTTCACACCGACATGGACTAGGGCAGAGTCATAACAGTACCTGTTGTGGGGAGACTTGAGTGCATGTGTGATATGGCTGATTGGCATCTGACAAACAAGTAACCATGACTGTCTCCTTATCCTGGTGAGAGGTACATCTGTGTCTCACAATGGAGTCTCCTATGAGTAATATGTTGGGTTTATGCTAAGACCTTAGTGGTTGTGAGACACTGGTGTGTGGACTATGCATGGTATGTGGTGTGCAGGTTTGTGGAGTTCTCATGTGTTTTTGCCTCTGAGGTGTCCTTTGTTTGGGTTTGTTTTTGTTGAGAACCTCCACATATGTGGATGTGTGTTGTGTAGTTGTGGGTGATGTTTACTGACTCCATACACTGCAGGGAACCTATGTTACTGCACAATTTGTTCTGGTGTGCACATTCTCCATTTGTCTGGCCAGTGGTTCCCCTTCCCCTTATATGTGTCTCTGTCCTTCTGTAGTCCAGTCACAGGCTTTATTGACAGTTGCTGCTGTTATGTATTTGTATTTCTGATGTGAGTGGGGTAGAAGTCATAATATCAAACACAGGGTTATGGACTTCACACCTATGAGTGTACCTGTTTAGCAGGTTGTCCATCATTGCACCCCTACATCTGCCATGGTCCTCAGACAATTTGTGTTGTAATGTTATTATAAGGCTACATGTTGGCCACAGATGTCAAACCGTCACAGACTGACATATAGAAAGGCCCATATATGACAGTCAAGACACAGGCCTACACATAGGGACAGGGTGTTAATATTGCTCTGCCAAATATACACAGTTAGGAGACCGGTTTGGTATTAGCTTGCTTTTTCTTATGGGTATGATCTGCTTCTCCACTGTCTGCCATTGATGTTTTCACATCAACCTTTATTGTTTTGCAAATAGTTTGGCAGGCAAATGCAATATTATGACAAGCAGAACAGATATACAAGGCATACTTGTGGTCCTTCTGTGACACCCTGTCATTCCAGCGGTACTTGTTCCAGTCCGGTCCAGTGACTTGTTGTCAGTACTGACACAGTAAGGTGGCTGCCATTTATAACCTGGCAGTACACTGACTTTCAAGAACCTGCTGTCCTACTAGGCACTGTGGAAGTTACTCCGAGCTATGTACTGTCCATATGTGTGGCCCCCTGTCCCTGAATTGTCCAGCTTTCCTGCAGTAACGGATATTGACTTCTGGGCAGTGTGTAGAACTCCTACCATTGGTGTAGCTGACATGCAAAGTCTTGAAACATGGACCCTGTCAACCACAGTACTGTGCTTAGACCACTAAGCCACAACAGTCAGCAGTAAGTGCTGCCTACTTCCTGACAGTATTAACCACACATATACATAGCTTATTGTCGTCTGCATACTGTGGACATGCAAAAAGTTATCAAGTTGATTAGGACAGCCCTGGGAATGTGTGCTCTGCTGCTGTTACCCTACAAACATATTTATATTTATTTATTTATTAACATTTGTTGACCAAGAAAGTCCACTGGGTCAGATACCCATTTTCAGTGGAGCCCTGGGGGAAAAGCTCCACAAGCAAATACAAAGAAAGACAATCTTTAAAATGCAATTTAACAATATTACAGATATAACAGGGAGAAAAAATCATATTACAATTTACAATTTTTTTTTGGTACTGCATTTCTATGGGAACACGGGTGTGTTGGGGAGGGGGCATACCTCTCAACTGTACACATTTGCACTGACTGTCCAGGTGTTTGCTTTACATTTTGGTTCCATTTAGCATAGTATTGTGCTTGTTTTGGAGAATACTGGAATATAACTAAAGAATGAAGGTTAGAAAGTAATGACAGACATTTGAGTTTCAAACTCCTTACCCTTCAGAGACTTAATGCAATTGCAAGACCTGCTGTGATATCAACATGTAATCTTGTAAGAGGAATATTTCATCAGTGGCCCTATTTGTGGGCCTTTGCCACCCATTTCTGTATGGCTTTGTACAGCTGACTTGCTGGGAGAGGCTGAGAGGTGTGTATGGGACTCCAACATTGACATCCATGCATGTGACCTATGAACCCACAGTTTGTTAATCCGCCACATAAACTGCAGTGAGTTCTGTCATCTATGGGGACTACTGCATATTCTGGGGAAGCCAGTATTTGGTGGACATTTCCTGTTGTCCCACATAACTGTCAGTTGTCTGCTGCTATCCCAGTAGGCCACCCCATTCCCTTGCATGCATGCATCAATACCATAGATATGCTACCATAACATACTACTCCATTCATTTGCTGTTAAGAAGAGTGACTTACCTTGTGCTTGTGGCAGTTGTGAGGATAGTGCTTCAGGACTGACTCTGTCGGATTCATGCAGTACACAGCCTATACATGGTAAGGTAAAGGTAGTGTGATGTGTGTGGCATCCTTTTTACTATGTGTGTGAGTCAGAGAGAGGTGTCAGTCCCCTGGGTCCTTAGGGTGTCAGTGTATGTGCTATGCATTACCTCTCTGCCAAGGCCAGGGCATACTGGGCATGCCTAAGTCTACCTACAGGGACAGGCTCAGGAGGGTTCCTCCTCTGAGTTTCCCTGTGCCTGTGGGAACCTTGAAAATGGTGGAGCTGTGCCCCCCTTCCATGTGATGTTCCTGCCGCAGCTGTTTCCACAAGATCATATTGTGTAAGCATGGCAGATACTTTGAACATGTGTGCACATGTGGCTGGAGAGTACTGCAGGGCTCCACCAGCTATGTCAAGGCAGTGGAACCGTGACTTGAGCTGCTCAAACACATGCTCTATGATGTTCCTAGTTTGTGTGTATGCCTCATTATGGTGTTCTTCAGTGTGTGTGTATGTGAGTGTATCATAATCAACTGTTCCAGTGCATAGCCAGCATCCCCCACTAGATGGCTGTAAGGGATGTACCCCCGGCAAATGCCTGGTGTAGCTGTGATGCATGCCAGATGTGGGAGTCGTGATAACTGCCAGGGCTGCCAGCACACACACTGATGATAATGCCCTGGGCATTGCACATGACTTGGCAGTTGGAGTGATACCCCTTGCGGTTGACATAGACTCTACCCTCTTCTTTAGGTGGTGCTTTGATGTGGACATGAGTGCAGTCTGTTTTTACCCAGTACATCTGGGTAGTGTGCTACATGGTGGAAGAGATGCCTATTGCCGGTCCTCTCCTCAGGGGTGCTGGGAAAATAAATGCGCTCATTGGCATGTCTAAGCATGACATCCAGGAACTGGTGGAGTACCCTGGATGTGGATGCCTGTGAGACCCCCATGATGTCCCCAGTAGGTCTTTGGAAAGTACCTGTAGCTAGTATTCTTAAGGCTACACATACCTTTGTTTCCACTGGGATGGGTTCCCCTCTGTTGGCTCTGGGTGTGAGGTGAAGGCAGCAGAGCTTGATGAGTTTCTGTAGTATGTCCCTGTCCACCCTGTAGCACTCTATCTCCAGCTCATGTAGCCCCTGAAAGGTTACCTTGGATCTGAACACTCTTCTCCTCCTCAGTCTGGGCCAGTTGTCAGCATCATCCTCATTACCGCCCTCAGTCTGTAGCACACAGAGATGTAGCAAAGCAGCAGCCCTTACAATTTTGTCAGTTAAAATTCCCAAGTGTGAACGCTAATGGTGCAGAGTATGTGGGAAAAATCAGATTGGAGGGTGTTTGCATACTTTATACTGGAGTACTGCAGATGCAGCCTGTCTAATTGGCTGACTATGATACATTCCACCTGCCAGGTATATTGTTGAGGGGTTTGAATGGCCCACTGTGAGTGGCAGAGGCCTTATTATTCCTTTATAGTTGATTGCCTTTTATTATTTTTTTTTTCAATTTCCTCCAGTTTTAAGCCCTGCGACATTCCATGCAAACCCGTGGAGCTGGTGTAAACATAGCTGAACAGAAAGGGCCCTCCACTGGACATGGACACACTCAGCAATTCTCTATCCAGCTAAGCACAGCTTAGCAGCCTCAGACACCCCCATTGCTTAGTTGTACTTGGCTGAGCGCAAACAGGAGCCACTGAGCTCCAATGTGCTTACACAAACCATGACACCCCCCCTTTTCATGTCAGTTGCCTATTCTGCCTACACCACCACATTGTAGCCCCTACACGGTTAGGTGCCAGCAGACATGGTGACCCATTTTGCTATTCAGTAAACTTACATACACCTAATTGTGTATACCCTAGTTACAGCACTACACAAGAGCCTATGTCCTTAGCAACCACTATAACCTGCCATTGTATGAGTCTGCATGCTGGCCAATATAATGGGGAAATTTATTTTACCTTCAATACTCCTTTTACCATTTTAAATTTGTTCTTTGCAAAATCGCATGTTTGGGCTCTGCTGTGCTCTGCTTAAACATGGCATATGTGTCAAAAAACTTTTGATTTTTTACATTTTGCATCAGTTTTATATGCCAAAGGCCATAGCTTTGGCCATTGCCATGCCTAATGCACCTAATATGTGCTTTAATTTTAGTTGTCACAGCCCCATTTTTTTGCAGTCCGGTACACGGTTACTTCCCACATACATTTTTACTGCAGACACGGCTGCTACATGGATGCCTGTCTGCTTCCTAGATCAGTAAATCACCTAATTTGCATAGTTTTCACCAGCAAATGAGGTGATTTACATTTTGTGATTGCTTCCATGGCAACATAGTGCAGGAGGCTCATGCACACCCCCATCCTTGTTTCCTAGATCACTCCGTCTCTGAACTCCGTGTTCAGGCCGCACCACTATGCTTACATGGACATCACCTCCTTGTGAGCATTATTGAATTACCTCGCGTTTTTAATTTAGTTTACACTGATGATGCTCTAGATAGGGGCAAAAGCACTAAGTCTGTTATTTTTAAACTGTCATGTGGATTAAACTTTATTACTGTACATGAGTGGAGGCTGTGGCGGCTTTATTTTTTGTTTTCATACATTAGTCAACATGACTGAATCACCTAGAGCCACATGTTATACCATTGAGTGGTTAGCCCTGCCACAGCTCGCAGTCTGTGATCCTGAGGATACTGTGCACCACAGTAGAAACCGAAAGAGGTTGGCCTATGGAACTCCTACCCCTATAGAGCACTATGAATCTGTGCTGCTGCCCACAGCACTGTTCATTGGTGAGGTTAACATGGAAACACTCAACATGTTTTTCAGATGTGGGAGGAACCCCTCAGAGACACAGGGGAAACATGCAAACTCCAAACAGGCATTGGTTGGAGGTCAGATTAAGAGTGTAAACTGCATGGTATCTATCCATTATGTATATGTTACTATATCTTGTGGGAAATGTAATAATTTTGAATGTCACATTGTCAATCATTATCAGATTTGTATGCATTAAAACACCAGTGTATCAAAGTCTGGAACAGGCTGCAGTACTGAAATAATCATGAGGTTTACAGACAGCTGAATATATGGAATTACATTGTACTCTCCAACTGTGTGACCATGGAGTTAGTATATGTATGTAAAGCAGTGCCCCCTTATGAGGCTGCAGGGTATCTGCTCTTTGTATACATTTTTTTTATGTTATAATTTTTCTTTTGTTGTTGTGTTTGTCTCGATAGTGCAATGTTCTATCACCTCATTGTACTTTTGAGTTTTTAATGGTTTTGTGGGGTCAAAGTATTTGAAATGTGAATGAGAGGGCTTTTGCTATAGTGTCGCTGCAGAGGACTAAAGCTCTGAGCTGTTAATGGGATGCTTCTTATCACCATGGCATTGGGTTTTGTTCTTTCCACATTTATTTGCATAATGTGTGACTCTCAACAAGTCACTTAATACTCCCAGGACATTTCTAGTTGCATGTAGTGGGCTTATCTCACCACAAACTGTAAATTTAAAATAATAAATATATGATGCTCTGATATTTGATGATGTGGTTGTTGATTTATTGACATGAATCTTGTCTGTGTGGAGATGACAAAAGCATGGAAGCTGCATGGTTTGTATCCGTTGATCACAGACCTTTGCACTGGTTGCAGTGCTGCCTCTGAGCAGAGGGTATGCATGTGCAGAATGCATTGCACCTTACTACAGCATATCAGCTGCTGCACAAGCTGTGGTATTACTTGTCTTTACAGGTCAGTGGTAAATAAAGTGCGCCATAATCTTCCATCACATACTACCTGCAGCAACACATGCAGTGTTATAAGCATGCACAAATTAGGAGTACATAACTTACACCATATCTTGCTGGGGTGCATATGGCTTTTGTTCAAATTGGCATCTGTCTGCTAATTTGAACAGATGTATCAGTAGAACTAGCTGAATTTAGCATCCTACCTTTAACATAGCACCAACATGAGCAACTGCAAATGATATACTGTATCTGTGGTGCTACTTACATGCCTTTCTATAAAGTCTGCTGTTTATGCATTGTAGTACATGGCTAGACCAGCTTTGTTCTTTGAGTGTTACTTATCCCATAACATGTGCATATGTGGGACACTCCGGACACATTTCCAGTTCATATATTTGCTGTTTGCATTGTATGTGTGTCATGCAGCTGGCCTTATTAGTGAACTGTAAATGGGCATCATGTTATTTTGTTGAGGAAGGTATGGCCCACATAATGGTGTATGGATATGTAGCCACCCTTTACACATTCTGATGTGTCATTTATTTACTGTATTTATAGCTTATATAGAGCACCGAAAGTGAGGTTAAGGATCTTAAATACATATCTACCAATGACTGGCAGCATAGGTGCCACAACGCAAATGCAATATGGTATGTATGAGGCGCACCAATCAATGGCCAGGCTGCATAAAACTGGATGTACTGCAAGAAATCTAAGCCAGAATCCAAAAGCCCATGGTAGACAGCAGTATGGTAATTGAGTCAGGATAATGCCAGCCCATTTATCACCATCCCAATCTGAAGCTGGTAAACAATGCTTGATCTAAGCAATGCTTCAGTGACAGAAATAAGAAGTCCAGGTCTCTTAAGTGTTCATCTGCTATTAAAAACAACCCCCACATCATGAATGCAAGAAACAAATACCACATAATTCCTTCTATAGATTAGCATTGGAGAAGGTAGAAGAAAATTAGATGGGCATTTGATGGCGTTTACCAGTGTTGTCTCAGTTATGGCTGGGTTAGGTGTCATCCATTCAAAGACAGAACCCAGGAAATCTGCTACAGATGAAACATCAGGCATATTCACCAGAGTAAACAAGTGGTAAAACAAAATATTATCAGTATATAATTGATAGGAAATGCTGTTCTTATGACATCCCTCAATGCTAACATGCACAGTGAACAAAAAAGAAAAAAAAGAAATAGGGTTTCAAAATCAGAGTCTTAGGTATACTACAGTACAGCTATGGGAATCTAAGGAATTTGGCTTAGACACCATATGCACAAAATATTCTATAAAATATTAAACCAAGTACTTATGGACCATACCAGTAAATCCACTGAACATCAGATCTTTGCTCAAGGATGATCAAGGCTGATTGCTTCCTTTGGTCATTCTCCATCAGGAGATCATTGCCCTCTCAAACTGATGTAGGCTACATACTGTGCCTAGATATAGATTTATGGGATTATACATTCTTAGTAGACAGGTGGCCATGTAAGAGCCTAGCCATGCAGCCAGGAGAGGTTAGCCAATAGATTTGCCTCTCTACTGAAGGGGGGGGGCTATAAATGATTACTCCAGGAGTAAATCTGACACCCATCCAATTGTCAAGGCAAAGTTTGAAAGAAACCAATGTGTTGCATTGTTTCATAGGTTCATAGGTGTGTACTAGGCTAATGGCCCTAAAGCCTTTACAAGCCTAGCCCATAGAAGTGCCCTGCCATCATGCAGCTCAACATTACTTCCCAGTGCCTCTATCAATTAGAGCCACTGGAGTGATCCCAGGGGTGAACTTTCTATTTCCCATACACTCATCAAAATTTCTCTTTAAGAGGGCCAGTGAGGTGCTCTGCTTGACATATATGGGAAGTCTATTCTAGAGCATGGCCAGTCTCTGGGTTATGAACCTGTCCCTCCAGCATGTTCTTTTGACTGTAGTAATGAGGTTGAAGTCCCTGGAGTGTGTGGTGTGGAGGGATTGGGATTTCTTTAGATGTAGCATTTCTAACAGAGCTAGGTCAGACATGACTTTGAAAGTCAAGTAGAGATAGCCTCTTATTTATTTTATTTTATTTTTTATTTATTTATTTAACATTTGTTGACCGGGAAAGTCTGACTAGGTTCCACAGAGCCTGTTTTCAGCAGAGGCCCAGGGAGAAAAGCTCCAGATGCATGTCTTTGGAATGTGGGAGGAAACCAGAGTACCCGGAGGAAACCCACATGAACACAGGGAGAACATGTAAACTCCACACAGAAGGCACCCCAGCCGAGAATCAAACCAGAGAATCTCTTGCTGTGAGTCAACGACGTTACCCACTGCACCACTGTGCCACCCAGTAGTAGACAATATGAGACAGGTAGTAATTGGAGTTTTTTTTTGAGTCTATCCATGTACAACATGTGTTTAAGGCCTAGGATTCTCTTTAATAGGTACTTTTGTGGCCTTTCCAGCTGTTGTATGTGTCTAGTGAGGTACATGCCACATGGGGAATTATACTTGAGAATTGGCCTAATGAGGGAAGAGTAGAGAGAGATGATGACCTCTTTCTTCCTGGATGCAAAACCCTTGGTAATGAGACTTTCTGACCACAGTGGCAATGTGGTGGTTGAAGGAGAGGTTGCTGTCAACCTGTGTCCCCAGATCTCTTATAACATCTTCAGTGTTCTGTGGGCTCCCATCAATGTGGCAACACATTTTTTGGCATTAAGCTTAAGGCCATGGTTTTGACAGCAGTCATTGGTCTCAGTGAGGCCTTTCTGTAGGATGCCTACATCACCTGGGGAGTTAATAATGGCTCCCAGCTTGCTGTCATCTGCAAACTTGGTCAGCCAGAGTCCCTCTGTGTTGGCCTGGATGTCTGAGAAGTAGATGCCAAACAGGAGAGGACCCAGGACTGATCCCTGTGGGACTCCACTCATGTCTGGTCTGCAGTCTGACTTGGAGTCTGCTACTTTCACACTGTGGGTTTTATCTGTGAACCAGTTTGAAACTGACTTAGTGATTTAAGGGTTTGTTGCCTAGTTTGGTGAGTTTATCAATAATTCCTGAGTGGGGAATGGTATCAAAGGCCAGATCAAGGTAGGCTGTATGAACTGACTTGCTATCATCCACTGCTCAAGTGTCAACCAGGTTGAGCAAGCATGATCTACCTTTCACAAAACCAAATTGCGTGGGATCTAGAGTTTGGAGATTCCCTATATCCTTGTTAATTAGGTCCATGATGATGCGCTCCATAGCCTTACATATCAGACTCATCAGGCTAATGGGGCAATAATTCCCAGGGTCTTTAGTCGCTCCCTTTATGGACAGGGATGACTGTAGCAGTGCACCATTTGGTAGAGATAAAGCCGGAGGTGAGGCTGTAATTGAACAGGGCACACAGATGTGGTGTCAGTTCACTTTGTAGTTCATGTAGAACACATCCAGGGATATTGTCAGGTCCCATGGAAGCTGTATTCTTGGCCTTGGACAATGCAGCTTTAACCTGTGCTGCAGTAATGCTGGGTGCCTGGCATTCCTCTGGTATTGTGATTGTTATTTTAGGGGGGAGAGAGCGGGTAAAGTTGGCACTGAATCTGTCAGCCAGTATGTTGGCAATATCTGTTGGCTCAGTATAGGAGGTACCATTGTGCAATAACTCAGAGCAAACCTGGGTATTGCCGTGGAGAGTTTTGGTATAACTATAGAAGCCTTTGTGGTTGTTTTTAGTGTCTGCTGCAATTCTGGCTTCATAGCTGGATTTAGAGGTTTTGATGAGGGATCTCAACTTTTTGTTGAGGCTAATAATGGAGTTTTTCCAGTCTTGGGACTTCACCTTTTTCTGCAACAGTTTAGTCCTTCTGTTGTAGTGTTTATTAATGGCAGGGGACCACCAGAATGTCTTCCTTTTTTTGGAGGAGAGTGTCTTGGTTCTGTTGGGTATGGCTAGTTCCATGCATTTATGTACGTGTTCATACAGTACATTAGTGTATGATTCAGTAGTCATGCATCTATTTTCCATTGACATGGGTGCCGTGAAGTTAGCTACCTCTGTTTTTAGGAGCCCAGTCAGCTTTGGAGAAGTTTTTTATGGTGGTTACTTTTGCGGGGGTGTGGGTGAGATGTGGATTTCCATGGTGATTAGTTTGTGGTCGGATCTAACCAGGGAGGAATTGACTATTGGTGTAGAGCAGCACTTGCCCATGTTAGTAATAACCAGATCAAGGATGTTGCTTCCTCTAGTGGTGGTAAGAATAAGCTGATCAAGGGCATTGGAACTGATGAATTCCATAAAGCATTGGGACAGTTTATTAGTGCATGAGTAGTTTTCCCAGTTGATGGAGGAGTATCTGAAGTCACCTAGTATGAGAGGGTTGGGTTGGACCCTAATAGTTTTCAGGGTGCTTAGAAACGTGGAGTGAGAGTCTTGGGACATGGTTGGGGACCTATAGCAGGCTACGACCTGAACCGCCGTCTTACCTGATGTTAGTTGTAACTGGAGTATCTCAGATGTGTTATGCTGGGCTACTAGTCTGGAGGCATGCATATCCTATATGAATATGGAGACACCACCACCTTTGGAGCTTCGGTCCATGTTCTGGGGCCGAAAGGTTTGGAATGAGTTATAGCCTGGTAGCGCAGAGGCGCTTTCTGCTGCTTTAAACCAGGTCTCTATTACAGCACAAATGTTGATGTTCTCCATTTTGAGGAGTGCTTTGAGCAAGTGCATCTTGAGATTTAGACTTCTAGCATTGAGCAGCATGACCCTCAGATAGCATTTATTTATAGCTGTTATGGTGGTAATTTTGTCTTTGGAACATTGCCTAAAAGGCACTATCGGGGTGGTAAAAGCCTTAGCCAGTATCCAGAAACCCAGGGGTGACAGATGCAGGCCATCTCTGGCAAAGCATCAAGGTCTGTCAATCATGTAATCCCAAGCAGACAGATACTAGATCCCCTTAGAATGACATCAGAAACTTAGCCAATTGTTGAAGTCAATTTTCTGCTTGTACTGCAGTATCATTCTGGGCAATGGTAGGATGCTGCTCAGGGCTAGGGTCATACCTGCCTGGGCCACATAATCCGAGAGCTCCTCCATGTCTCTTTTCATGTAGTCCAGGGAGGTGCATCTCAGGTCATTCACACCCACATGGACAGTGACAGAGTCATACTTGTACTTGCTGTGGAGTGACATGAGTGCATGTGCTATGTGTCAGATTCTGGCACCTGATAGACCACTGACTGTTACCTTCTCCTTATTCAACATAGTGAGTGGGACATCAGTGTGCCTCACTATTGAGTCACCTACAATTAGTGTATTGGGCAAGCTGTTTTGCCTTAGGGGCTTAGGTTGAGGGGCACACTGTGTAGGTGAGCTATGTGTGTTGTGGTTTGTGCTGTGGTGGTTGAGTGCATTTCTGCCTTGGAGGTCTTTGCTGTTTGGGTAGATTTGTATTGACAGCCTCCATGAAGGTGGGTGTGTGGTTTGTGTTTTTATGCGAGAGCTGTGATGGTGGGTGTTCTGGAGAGCTATGTGTTGCATATAGTGTGGGGTATGTATTGACCTTCTCCTCTTTACCAGCTATTCCGGTCTTGACTTGAGAATGCATGGCTTCCAATTTGGATATATAAGTGCATCTCTCACAAGTCTGAGAGTTGGGAGGTAAGAGGAGAGGGTTGTATGTGTACATGAGGCAGTTGCTACACTGTCTGAGAATGTCCAAGTTCACCAGGTTAATAGGAGAAAGAACAAGGAACTGACTTTTAGACATGCCAGGAGGGATGGTCATTATTACCAAGTACTGCCTGGCTACTACTAATGCTGGTCTCAGCACAGCTTCACTCTGTTTGAATACAATACTCCTTTGCTTTTTTTCTCACCAGAAGCAAAATGTTAGCACCGGTCTTAAGAAGAGAAGCATGTCACGGCCTGTTTGGTGATCTGCAGTCTTGTCCCAGATAATGCAAGTGTGCAGACTTGTAGCCTTTTTCTGGCAGATGCCTCGAATAGCAACCAGAACAATCAGTTATGATTAGCACAGACACTCACTCTCCAACCAAAAGAGTCAGGAATCAATGCAGTCTGCTCCTACTCTCACTGGGATCAGAATATAAGCACAGATTCCAAGCTGTCACCTATAAAGCAGTTATTAAACTTTCTGGTGATCAGCAGTCTCCAGGGAATAATGTAACTGCACTCATTCTCTCACCAGGAAAAAACAGAGGCACTAATCCCAAGATGACTACTGAGAGGCAGAATGTGGGCTCTCCAATAACTGGTGGTCTTGCAATAGATGCTTAAAGGTAAGATGAAAAAAATGGTTTATCCTAAACACTGCAGTGTGTAAAAGAGGAGTTAAATGTGAAGGTAGGTAACAAGTTTTACCCATCTAAAAAGTTAAGTGTTAGTGGAGAGTCACTATTTTTAAAACAACAAGATAGATTGAAAGGGGGTGGTCACTTTTGTATTCTGGTGCTATGGAATACAGTAGGATGGCCAATAAAGTTAAATAGTTGAAGGGGAGTGATTTCACAAAATGGTAATTTTGTGCTTACTCACAACAGCCAGTAAAAGCAGAGAGGAAATGAGATATATGGTCAGATTAACATAAGGGGCAGGCAACTAGAATGACAGTGGTGTTTAAGAACACAACAGTAACTGGGTGGGGAAAATTTCTGTCTGACTTACAAGAGACAGAGTTGTGGTCTCTTTTCAAGTTTTAATATGCAGTTAAAAGCAGAATAAAAGTAAAACACAGAGTTTGACAGGCAAGCAGAGCATGCTCCATAGATAGGGATACTTTGGGTGAGAAACCTGTCTCTCTAAGAGGTCTTGTTTCTGTTATAAAGAAGGCTGGGGTTTTTGAAGGGAATGTTTTTACTATTATCAGTATTTTTGAGGGGAAGGAGGGCTGGTTGGACAGGATACTTCCTACCTTAAAAATTGAAATAGAAATTATTGTGTAAAATTGGTATGAAGCTTCAAAAAATGTGTGGGTGTTTTTAGTCTCTGTGGGTAGCTAAGAGAAATTGACCCTTTGATTGTTTTAGATTGAAACATTGCATTTTTCTAGTTATTCATAATGGATAGAGGGGTGTATTCCAAATGGTGTAATGCAATCTAGGACTGGCCTTATGAAGGAAGAACAGATTGAGATTATAACAGCCTTGAACCTGAAGGATATACTACTGGTAATTAAATGGGCAAGGTAAAAGACTCTGTCAGTCAGCACAGAGGTTAAGGTGGCAAGCTGTAGTTCTTTTAGTACAGAGTTTGATGCCCTTCATCCTCATTTGCCTCTCATGTGACCTTGAGCAAGTCAGTTAACCAGGCATTACTCCTAGGTCATCCCTGAAAATGGACTGTGTGTGTCCATTGGGCCTGATTAACAAATAGGTATTATTATCTCTAACTATAATATGTGATGATCAAAGGACAGTTTGTAGTCAACTAAGGCACATACCTCTGCAATGATAATCTAAGGAAACAAAAAAAAATAATTTATTAAACAAATGTACACAAAAATGCACCTCAGGGATCACCAAACTTTACAAAACCACACACAATCAAAATATTCACTTTGTGGAACTATTAAAGTATGAACTATTAACATGTATTGCCAGCTTCTTGCTTTTCTATAAAAATCTCACTCAATATGCCACATTTTTTCTTCATGTCCTGGAATTTGATTCTTCTCATGATTATAGGTTCATAGGAAGATACTAGGCTATCAACCCTAGGGCCTATATAAGCCCAGCCAAAAAGGTATCCTGGCTTTTGCCACCCAAGAAAATTATTTTCCTGTACCACTGTCGAGCAGAGCTACAGAAGTGATCCCCGGGGTGAATTTCTTATTTCCCATCCAATCAAGATTTTTCCTGAAGAGTACTAATGAGGCACATTGTTAGATATAGATAGGTAGTTTATTCCAGAGTATGGGAAGTCTCTGGAAAGGAATCTATCCCTCCGGCATGTTCTGTTTATTGTGGTGACAAGGTTTAGGTCCCTAGAGCGTGTAGCTCTGAAGGATAGGGACTTCTTTAAGTGGAGCATGTCCAACAGCTGTGGGTTTGACATAGCTTTGTATGTTAGGCAGAGATCACCTCTGAGTTGGCGATATGCGACGGAGTAAAGCTGGAGTTTTTTGCAACGGTTTGCATAGGGCATCTGTTTGAGGCTGGTAATCCTCTTTGTGAGGTATTTCTGCAGCCTTTCCAGTTGTTGTAGATGTCTTGTGAGGTACATACCAAAAGGGGCATTGCACTCTATAATGGGTCTAATGGATAATGAGTAGAGGGGAACAATGCCCTCTTTTTTTTTCTGGAGGAGAAACCTTTTGTGATGAGATGTGCCACGTAGAAGGTTTTCCTGACTACTGTGGTGATATGATTATCAAAGGAGAGACTACTGTCCACCTGTCCCAAGGTCTCTTATCACACTTTTGGTGTTAAGTATACTACCGCCTATATTGTAGTTCATGGGTACAAAGTTTTTACCAAAGGGGATGACAAAGCACTTTTTGGCATTGAGCTTGAGGCCATGGCTTTGACACCAGGCATCTGTCTCAGTGAGGCCCTTTTGTAGGATGTCCACATCATTAGGAGTTTCGATTATGGGTCCTAGTTTGCAGCCATCTGCGAACTTCGTTAGCCAAAGACCTTCTGTGTTAGCCTGTATTTCAGAGAAGTAGATACCAAACAGGAGAGGACTGAGGACTGATCCCTGTGGTACTCCACTTGTCACTGGTCTGAAGTTGGATTTGGAGTCTGCTACTTTCACAGTGTGGGTTCTGTCAGTGAGCCAGTTGGCAACCCATCTTGTGACATAGGGATTTATACCTAGTTCAGTGAGTTAATCTATAATTCCTGAGTGGGGGATGGTGTCAAAAGCCTTGGCAAGATCTAGATCTAGGCTGTGTGAACCACCTTACACTCGTCTATGGCTTTGGTGACTGCTTCAAAGAAGTCTATCAGGTTTAGGAGATGTGATCTGAATTTTACAAACCCAAACTGGGTGTGGTCCAGAGTTTGGAGATTACCATTGCCTTTGTTTATAAGTTCCATGATGATACGTTCCATGGCCTTGCAGACCAGGCTCATCAGGCTAATGGGGTGGTAGTTCCCAGGGTCCGTGGTGGCTCCCCCCTTGTGGAGTGGGATAACCATCACTGTGTGCCATTCAGTGGGCACAAAGCTTGAGGTGAGGCTATGACTGAACATGGTACTTAGGTGGGTTGCCAGTTCATTCTGTAGTTCGTGTAGATGTTGTCTGGTCCCATGGATGCTGTGTTCTTGGCTTTGGAGTGTGTGGTTTTTACCTGTGCAGCCCTTTTTACAGGAACTTTGCATTCTTCTGGTATAGACATGGGCTCTTTAGGGGGTGAGAGGGGGGTAAAGTTACCACTGAACCTATCTGCCAGGATGTTGGCAATATCAGTTTGGTCTGTATATTTAGTGCCATTGTGCTGTAACTCAGAGCAGATCTGAGTGTTGCCATTGAGATTCTTGACATAGCTATAGAATGCTTTGTAGTTGTCTTTAGAATCAGTGGCGATTTTGTTTTTGTAACTAGCTTTGGAGGATTTTATCAGGGATCGCAGCTTCTTACTGATTCTGACCAGGGAGCTCCTCCACTCATGGGATTTTACTCTCTTTTGCAAAAGTTTCTTCCTTCTGTTGTACAGTTTGTTTATGGCAGGGGACCACCAGATTGGCTTCCTTTTTTGGAGGATAGCATCTTGGTTCTGTTTGGGATAGCACAATCCATGCACGTAAGTGCTTATAAAGTGCAATTGTGTAGGATTCAGTAGTCGTAACTGTATTGTCCATCTGCATGGGTGTCATGAAGTTCACCACTTCTGTCTTAAGAAGCATGAAGTTGGCTTTGGAGAAATTTTTTACCACGGTTTCCTTAATGGGGGGCGGGGGCAGGATGTTGATATCTAGGGTAATTAGCTTATGGTCAGATTGGACCAATGAGGCGATGACTTCAGGTGTGGAACACCGGTCACTCATGCTGGTAATGACTAGATCTAGAATATTGTTTCCCATGGTGGGGATGTGGATAAGTTGATCAAGGGCATTGGAATTTATGAATTCCAGAAAGCGTTGAGTGAAGGAGTTGGTACATTAGTAGTTTTCCCAGTTAATGGTGGGGGTAGTTGAAATTGCCCATTATTAGGGTGTTTGGTTGAACCCTAATATTTTCCAGTACATCAAGAAAAGAGGAGTGGAAATCCTGGGGCATGGTGGGGGATCTGTAGCAAGCTTCAATTTGGATTGCAGATTTGCCCAGAGTTAGTTGCACTTGAATAACCTCGGCTGCATTATGCTGAGCAACTAGCTTGGAGGTGTGGATATCCTTAATGAATATGGACACACCTCCACCTTTGGTGTTCCGGTCCAGGTTATATGGCCAAAAAGTGTGGTATGAGTTATAGCGTGGTAGTGCAGGGGTGCTCTCTGGAGCCTTGAACCAGGTCTCAGTCACTGCACAGATATCTATGTCCTCCATTTTAAGGAGTGCCTTGAGTGAGTGCATTTTGTGATTTAGACTTCTGGCATTGAGTAGCATCACCCTCAGTTTTTGCTTGCCGGTTCCTGTTACAGCAGTAAATTTGTCATTTGAACCTTGCCTAAAAAAAGGCACTATAGGGGCGGCAAGAACCTTAGCCAGTATCTGGAATCCCAGGGGTGTCAGGTGCAGGCCATCTCTGGGAAAGCATTGTGGTCTGTTGACCATGTCATGCCAGGCAGACAGATACTGGATCCCTTTAGAATGACACCAGATGCTTAGCCAATTGTTGAAGTCAATCATTTTGTCCTTGTACTGCGGTATCATTCTAGGTGATGGCGGAATGCTACTCAGGGCTAGGGTCATACCTGCTTGCGCTACAGGATCGTAGAGCTCATCCATGTCTCTTTTCATGTAGTCCAGGAAGGTACATCTCAAGTCATTCACACCAACATGGACAATGACAGAGTCATATTTGTACTTGTTGTGGAGTGACCTGAGTGCATGGGTTATGTGGTGGATCCTGGCACCTGACTGGCAGCTGACAGTAACCTTCTCCTTGTTTAGCCTGGTGAGTGTGACATCAGTGTGCCTGACTATAGAGTCACCTATGACTAGTGTGTTGGGTACATTGTTTTGCCTTATTGGCTGTGGTTGAGTGGCACACTGAGTCTGCTGGCTATGTGTCATTTGGGTAGTGTTGGGGAGTGGAGGTTGTTTGCATTTCTGCTTTGGAGTTCTCTGTTGCTTGAGCAGATTATTACTGAGAGCATCCACAAATGTTTTTGTGTTTCTATGTGTGGATTTTGGTGGTGTAGATTTAGTGAGACTATGTAAGGAGTGGGGTGTAAGTTTACCTTCTCCTTTTGACTGTCAAGTTCAGTCTTGGTTGAAGAGAACTTTATCTCCAGTTTGGCTAGATAAGTGCATCTCTCACAGGTTGTAGTGTTGGGTGGCAGGAGGAGAGGGTTGTCTGTATACATGAGGCAATTTCTACATTGCCCCAAGATGCCCAGATTCATCAGATAGACAGGAGAGAACACTGGGAGCTGACCCTTGGACATGCCTGAATAAAAAACTATTTTCCTCTAGATAAGTGAGGAAAGTGAGTGCAAGAACTGTTTTTCTCTAAGCAAGTGAGGAAAGTAAGTACCAAAACTGTTTTCCTCTAGGTAATGAGGAAGGTTGAGTGCTGTAATAATTAGTAGGTTATTTAGTGCTTACAACAAGTTCTGAACAAGTGCTGATCACGAATAAGCAAATTCAAGTGCTAAACTAAGAATCTGTATCTGGATTAAACTAGTTACAGGAAAGGGGGGGAAACAAGTGCAAATGTGTGCTTTTAAATCAGAAAGTTGAGAGAGATGGAAAAACTGCCCAAACAGCCAATAACTACAATTTCTAGGCCAGAACCACTCCTTATGTGGTAGATATGTTACCTAGTGCTTACCACTCCCACTGATAAGCTAGAAGGCTTCCCTCCAACACAGAAAGCTTGGGGAGCTAAGGAGCTTACATACAGTCCTGGATATAACAAATCTGAATCTGGACTACACTAGTTACAGGAAAGGTAGGAAACAGGTTTAGATTTTTTTATATACAGAAAAGTAGCTAAAACAGCAGTAAAAACAATTCAAGTGCAGTGCAAGGTAGCAAAATTGAGTATGTAGCAATGTCAGACCAACGAGTTTAAAAAATGCAATTAAAATGACTAAAAACAAGTGCAGAAGGAGTCTATTAGGTAGAATGAGGTAAAGAGATGGGACTGGGGGAGTGTCCCAGATCGAATCTACAGTGGGGGTGGACAACCTGCAAAAGCCTTTAAATTTAAACAACAAGACAGGAATAGCGAGTGTGAGTAGGGGGAAACCAACACCTTCAGCAGAGATCTGAAAAACTACAGTGAAGCAAAAATAACTGCACAACTCTGAAGTCAGCCGGCAATTATATAAAATTAGTCAAGCAACAATTAACAGTACACAACTCTGAAGTGCCAGAAAAATATACTTAGCTCTGTATATCTCCAGATAGTTTGAAGAGCACTTTGTCAGGACACAGGAAGGCTCCAGCAAGGATATGATTGCTATATGATATCTCTCTGAGTGATATGAATCAGACTGATAGAAAAATGGCTGACCATCTAAAACAGTTCCTGCAAGATTCTTGGATTTATAGATTCACAGGCAGTTACTAGGCTAACAGCCCTAGAGCCCTTGCAAGCCTAACCATATATATCCTGAGCTGCCCCAATTGTCGGGGGTTGGATGTGTGAAGTTCGCACAGGAAGGGTCTATTGTAGTTAATACTAATTTCCTCTGTCCAGGAGGGACATGGGCACCACCCCAGGAGTGAATTTGCAGTCACCCATCCATTGGTCTAGGTTGCATTTGAAGAGGATCAGGGAGGGGCTCTGTTTCACATCAATTGGAAGCTTGTGCCCGAGAAGTGGCAGTCTCTCGGGGATATAGCTATCTCTCCAGCATGACCTGTTCATATCAGAGGCTAGGTTAAGATACCTGGAGCCAGTGATCCTCCTGCAGTTTTATTTACAAATGTGTAGCATTTCCATCAAGGCTGGGTCAAATACTGCCCTGTAAGCCAGGCTTAGGTCACCCCTTAGCGACTTGTAGGAGACATAATACAGGGCTTTCAGTCTTTTCATATAAAACTTGTTTTGTGAACTCTAATTACTTGGTGAGAAACCTCTGTGGTCTCTCCAGTTTTTGTAGGTGTCTGGTCAGGTATCTATAAAAGAGAGCATTGTACTTAATTTTCAGTCTGAATGCTGAGTATAATGGAATTATAGCATCCTTAGATCTCAATGCAATGCCTTTACTTATAAGATATGCCACATAGAAGGATTTCCTTACTATAGTGGATACATGGTGTTCCACGTTAAGATTGCTATCAACCTGAGTACCAAGATCATGTACCACTGGGTCTAAATGGGGGGGGGGGTGCTGACTGTTATGTAATTAGCAGGGATGTCAGCTTTACTGAAGAGAATGATAATGTTTTTTTTGTATTCAGCCTTTAATCCATGGTTTTAGCAACAACCATTTGTTGGCGTTAACACTGTCTGCAGTATATTAACATCACTGGGGGTCTCAGCGATTACTCCCAATTTGCAATTATCAGTGAACTTGGTCAGCCACAGGCCATCCAAGTTTGCCTGTACTTCTGAGAAATAAATTTCAAACTGTAAGGTGCCCAGCACAGAACGCTGTGGTACACCACTGGTGACTGGTCTTTTGCTAGAGGTGAAGTCTCCCACTTTGACAGTCTGTGTCTTGTCAGTGAGCCAGTTGGTTACCAATCTGATAATGTAGAGGTTAATTCCCAACTGGGAGAGTCTGTCTATAATACCTGAGTGTGGGATTGTGTCAAATGTCTTGGTTAGGTTAAGATATGCGGTATACACTGTCTTTCCTTTGTCCAGGGCCTTGGTTACTTTCTCAAAGTCAACCATCTTTAAAAAGCATGATCAACCTTTAGCAAATCCAACCTGGGTTGGGTCCAGAGTTTGGAGATTACCTATGTCCTTGTTAATAAGGATGATTCCTTCCAAAGCCTTGCAGAAAAGTCTAGTCAAATTTATGGGCCTATAATTCCCAGGGTTGGTTAATGTTCCCCCTCTGTGCAGAGGGATTGCTGTTGCTGTCCTCCATTCTGCTGGAACATAGCCAGTTTTTAGGCTGTATTTAAGCAGGGATCCTTCCAAAGCCTTGCAGAAAAGTCTAGTCAAATTTATAGTTCCCCCACAGGGGGTGTTAATGTTCCCCTCTGTGCAGACTCCATTCTGCTGGAACATAGCCAGTTTTTAGGCTGTATTTAAGCAGGGATCCAAGTGAGTCAGCTAGGTCATGTTTCAAGTTGTTTAAAAGGCAACCTGGGATGTTGTCTGGTCCCTTTTAGCCTTGGAGAGTGCCAAGATGACCTTCTTTCTTGAGATAATAGGTTGAGGAATGGTAGATGGTATACTTTGGCGGATGACTAGGTGGGACAGTGGTGTGAAGTTTTCTCCAAATCTGTCAGCTAGCAGGTTGGCTATTACGTGCAGTTGAATATGGGTGGTGCTATCCACAACCAGTTCAGTGCATAGCTGGGTATTCCTGTTTAGATTTTGGATGTAATTAAAGAATGCCTTGTGATTATCCTTAGCTAGAGAAGCTATTTTTGCTTTTTAATTAACTTTGGAGGACTTGACAAATCTGCAACTTGTTTGTTTAAACTAGAGAAGGATTTCTTCCTCTGCTGAGCCAGTTCTCTCTCTTGTTCTTGGACATGTGTTTCGTTCTCTAGTTGTATACCCTGTTTATATTAGGCGTCCACCAAGGTGACTTGTTTTTTCGGTAAGACCTGGTTTTAATCTGGTCAGGTACACCCTATTCCATACAACTGCTTAAGTGAATATAAAAGGCATTGGTGTACACCTCTGCATAAGAGTCTGTGTTATCTGTGTTCAAGGGGGTTTTGAAACTTCTTCTACCATCACTTAGGAGGTAATTTGTCTAAGAATAATTCTTAAGCATTTTTGAGCTTGATGGGGATTTTACCTATTTTTTTTATTACATCAAACAAGTCTGATTTATGGTCCAATCTTACCAGGAGCTACATCACAAGGGAAAGGAGGAGTGGAATGCTCTGCCATGTTAGTGAGTACTATGTTCAAGACATTTGAGCATCTTGTGGGTGTGCTTGCATTGTCAAAGTCCAAGAACCTCAGAGGCAGCATATTTGTGGTCGTGTATATTTCCCAGTCAATGGTAGGATAATTAAAATCACCCATGAGTAAGGTGTTGGGCTGTATGGCAAGTGACTCCCAATGTGGTATGCTTTTCCTGTTTCATGGTAGGGGACCTATGGATAGCTATGATGTGGAAGGGGGCTTTGCCTATAGTTAATTGGACATGGAGTAGCTCAAGAGAGTCATACTGTTTGACCAGTGTCAAGGTGTAGTTATCCTTATTGAAGATGTACACACCTCCTCCTTTAGTTCTTTCATGCTCAGTTTGTGGTCTGAATGCATGGAAGGCATTGTAGCTCTGCATGGCCAGGGTGCTTTCCACACCTTTGAATCATGTCTTGGTGACTGCGTAGGTGTCAGTATCTTCCAAAGTGAGGCGTGCTTTCAGGGCATGCAATTTCTTTAGCATTAAGCAGCAGTAGCATGAGTTTATCTAGAGAAGATTTTATGTTGGGAGGTTGGTTATTTTGATACTGCCTAAAAAAGGCACAATAGGGGTGTCTAATGCCTTTGCCAGTATTTGAAAGTCTAGAGTAGACAGGTGCAGACCTTGGCTAAAACCCCTCATCACACCATGTCAGTGAGCTGTCTTCCCAACTTATAACATTACCCCAGATTCTCAAATGTCAATATTGTATGATGCTATAATCTACTTTCCATGTAATTGCTATAATATTCCCTTAGCCTCTACTTAAACTCTAGAACATTGTCCCTTGTGTACTCTGTCCAGTCTCTGGTATAGCTTCTTAACTGGCATAACATGGAAATGAAGAAAACAAGAAAAGAATGAACTTGACCACCACCCGCTGACATAAAATACACTTTTTAAAATAATGAACAAATAAGAGTAAAATATTTCATCTGAAGTACGTCAACTAGACTGAAACTCCATTAGACTAATAAACAACAGCAAAAACTCAGTTAAAATAATAATTAGATGATGAAATACTGATTATCTAACAAATGCTAATCATATTGTGACATCACATGACCCACTAGTCTAACATTTGAAATGTTCTCAGTCTGTTAAAATGACACTTAAAATTAACTGTAGAATCCAGACCAGACTTATTTGCTGCATTTGGTAAAAACTGCCATTTGTACTCCAGATATTCCAAACAGTCTTCTTTCCTTCCAATAAACTGAAAAGAAATTTCTTGAAATGAGAACAGCTTGTTGAATACCTGTATAGAGCTATTACTGTTTTTGTTTTCTATTGCTGTTATGTGTTCCTGTATCCTGTCCTTCAATTTTTGTGGTTTCCAATATAATTTGAATTGAAGTTGCGATGTAGACTATGAATACCAAGTTACAAGTGACTAGCCCTGGTGGGGCTTATACACAATACATGTTTGAGTTATTGATGATCCTCCACATAATGCAGTTGTAACATTTAACAGTATAACAGCGCTATAACTGGAGACAACTTTACTTCCTGTGCCAAAGTCATTTTCTAAAATATACTTTATATTGTGTCCCCTTTTGTTAAGGAATTTAGGTTCTTTCCATATCACTTTATATAATTCCATAGTCACACTAAATATCTTCCAGTTGTTCCACATGATGCTTTCAATAGCTGGTATGCCCAAACTGTAGGTCAGAAACAGCTAAATTCCATTGTGACCCTTCACTCATTTCTCATGATGTGAGATCATTCAATGATTCACGGGCTGTCCTGATTTAATTTTTTGGGTAATCCCCAAGCAAAAATCTGTACTCCAATTATTCCTCATAGATCAGGATGTAACTTGCATTGCTGGTTACATTTTTTAAACTAAACATTCTCTTGACTACTTCTATTTTTTTATGTTTGGAGTGAATGCTACTGTAATGAAACAGGGAGTTCATTGCTGAGTTCTTGTAACTAATGATAATACCAATTTTATTTCATTTTTGACCATTATAATGTCCAAAAAAGGTATGTTGGACTCATGAATATTGCTGGAAAATTCCCAGAATGATGCTTCCCTGTTCACATTTTCCAGAAAAATGTCTAGGTGAAAATAAAAAATATCATCAATGAAATGGGCATACAACTTAACATAGTGATAATTAGATCTGGTATAGAGAAGCTCTCACTCTCCAAGAAAGCCATGAAGTAAGTTTATGAAATTTTGAGCCATAGGGACCCCCATGGCTACTCCACTAAATTATTGGTAAAACTTTTTTTTGAAACCAAACTCTGAGTAAATTGCCTATTCCCCAAAAATCTTATTTCCTGGACTGGGTATGCAAGGGCATCCAACACAAGATTACAAATCGACTGTGCTAAATTGCTGTGGTATAACAGTGCAAAGTGACAACATCAAGAGTCACCAAGTCATTGTTTTTCTCTTGGATTCAACTTACCTTTTCTTTGAACTGGAAGGTATCCCAGTTCAAGGAGTGAATTCTAAAAACTAACCTTTTCAGAGCCAAGTCAATAAAGATAGGTAAAGGTTTTAACTCAGAGCGCCTTGCAGATACAATTAGACATATAGGGAGACTGACCATTCTTGTGTACTTTTATTATTCTAAAAATAGTACCAATAATGCGTCTAATTTAGATGATCGAACTTTTAAAAGTTCGAATGTCAAATGGTCTACACCATATGATTGAACTTTTAAAAGTTTGAAAATCTAATAAAAAAATAGACCACAGAAAAAACCTACTTGAATGTTTTAAGCAAGGGGGCAAGCCCCCCTGCACCCCCCACACCCCCTGCTCTTTAAATATACAAACTCCGAGATTGCACTACAGTGCAGGAAAGGGAAATATTCCCATTCCTCACTGTACAGAGATCTCTGTTGAAATGTTCGAACTTTTAAAAGTTTGATCATATGACATTCGAACTTTTAAAAATTTGATCACATAATATAGACCTCCAATAACAGGGTCATTCACACAGACGTATTCGTAAATATTCCTTGATCCTCCCTTCCAAGAAATTTCCATATAACCAGTTATCCACTAAATGGTAGCTGTTAATGCTCATTTTATGGACCTCATTGTACAGAGCCATAGTACTTAAAAATGTTGTCATACATTAGTGTCCATCAGCACTGTTGCCACTCCCTTTGTCTGCTTTCATGACTCTTTGTTTTATTTGCTGACTAATCTGCCAATGTCATTTTTTGCCCAAGTTGTAATATTTTTCATAACTGGTTTGTTTAATAATATTATGCTCTAATTTCTGACTCACAACTTTTTCGTATGACTGGATGAGTGGGTGTAGTGGTGGGATTAACAAAGAACGTTCTATTTGTTGGTGGAAGTCTTGTAGTTGGACATGGTTCTAAAGTATAATTTTTTTGTGTATGCCTATAAGCCATTAATAATCCTATACAGATTGGCCCTGTACATGGGAATATACGTAAAGCCATTCATCAGTACTTTATTTTATGTTTGCTCAGTATGTTGGAAGATAAAGTAAAAATTCTGAAATTAAAAGCTATCTTTACCTTGTTCGTTGTTGTGATTGCCTCAACAGAAAATGTTACCTCTTGGCCAAGACTCGCTTGCTAAAACTCCCGCCTAATTTCTCCTTTGGTACTTCTGTCCAAAGTTCTGCGTTTTCTCTTTTTGATATACATCCACTTTGTGTCTCTATTGTTGCTTCCTTTTGCAGCGAACATGATCTCCTGTGATGTGCATGGCTTTTATCTCCTAAGCCCTATTGTTCTTTTTTACCAATCTCAACAATCTCCTTTAGAGTGAATTGGTCAGAGTAGCGAGCCATTCTAATAAAAAAACTTCCTCCAAATACTATAATGACTCCAGTTCCCCCTCCACTGTACTTGCAATAATAATGCAGAGCCTGATAGAATTCTGGAATTTAAATAGTAGCCACTCTTGATGTGGCAGTACCAGACATTGCATCCTTATGCACTGATGAATTCATTTCAACAAATGATGATTCTGGCTTTAGTCCTCTGTTGATGAGCAGCTGATGAAGTAAGTCACCTTGTGCTGAGACTTCATTACTCTTATTTCAAATGTCAGATGGATTCAATAATAGTATATGTACTTAATAAAGGATTTTTGATGTGGCAGTACCAGACATTGCATCCTTATGCACTGATGAATTCATTTCAACAAATGATGATTCTGGCTTTAGTCCTCTGTTGATGAGCAGCTGACGAAGTAAGTCACCTTGTGCTGAGACTTCATTACTCTTGTTTATTTCAAATGTCAGACAGATTCAATAATAGTCTATGTACTTAATAAAGGATTTTCGACTGGAAACAGACTGCCTGTCTTGCTTGGATTACTTTCGAATACTTAGTAATGCTGTAGAATTATATATTTTCTATTATTACTTTTTGGCTTGACGAGTTTACTTTTGCTACTTCTACTACTATTGTCTGATCTGATTAATATACAGTGACTAACAAGAAATACATGGACTGAAAATCTTCCACACAGAGAAGTTTCTTACACTGTTTTGTTTTTAGACCCACTACACTTTAGTGGGTTGTTTTCAGACTTCGGGGATACCACGGAGATTACTTGTTTTTTTTTTTTTTTATGGATTCAATAAAGCCTACGCAGTCTAAGAGTGCACATTGTGCTGCAGCACGTACACTATAATGCAGTGTTGTGGATTCAGTAAGTGGCTCTACATGGTGTGTATAGCCACGCAAACAAGGTAAACACCATGGCATGCTAATTACAGCATAAACATCTGAACTGCACGCTAATCAACCAATCCAAGATGGACGAACTATTCAACAAACTATAGAGCAACTGTGTAGACTCAGTGCTGGTTTTCCCTGCGAATTCAAAAACCTATTGGAATACAGCCATGGAAAGGAGTCTACACAGTAAGAATGTCAGGGGCTGCTGTTGCTTTTATTCATGTGTATGTGCAACAGGCTGAAACCTATGCTGCTGCTTCTTCTGCTAATAGATAATGGCCAAGAAGGAGAAGAGTTTTCAGAGCCCAGCTAATCTGCATGATGTTGAAACTGTAGAGCACTACAGGGTGGATAGAGACACACTACAGGAGCTCTGCAACTCAGAGTCAGGGAAACTGAGGGGAACCCATACCAGTGGAGATAAAAGTATGTGTTGCACTTAGAATTGTAGCTACAGGAACTTTTCAGAGACCAACAGTGGACATGGTGGAGTGTTACAGGCATCAGTATCCAGGATCCTCCATCAATTCCTGAATGCTATACTACAACATACCAGTGACCTTATGTATTTTCCCCTTACTCCTGAGGACAGAGTCACAAATAAGCAGGAGTGCTATCTTGTAGCACACTATCATGAAGTACTGGGTGCCATAAATTGTACACATATAGAAATTAAGGCACCACCAAGAGAACAGGGAAGGCTCTACATAAATAGAAAGAGCATCCTCTCTGTTAACTGCTAGGTCTTTGTGTAATGCCAAGGGAGTAATCTTGAACATGTGTACTGGCAACCTGAGCAGTTATCATGACTCACACCTAGCACACCTCCCAACGGTATCAGATGTTCACTGGGGGGATATACCACATGTTTATTTACTGGGGGATGCAGGATGTTCACTGGAACTGTGGCTGATGGCACCCATCAGAAATGCAAACACATGCTGAATGCAATAATAAGGCACACGTTCAAACCAGAAATATTATAAAGTGTGTGTTTGGGCTGCTGATGTCATCATTCCAGTGCCTAGATACATCTGGGGGAGCCCTGTAGTACAATCAATGTGCATGTGCTGAAATATTCACCATATGTGCCATGCTACACAACATCATCCTGAGAACAGCTTCAGTAGGATCAACAAGGGGAAGGGGCTGACATCCCATCACCAATGGCAAGATCAACACAGCCACATTCAGGTGAGGAGTCAGAGGGGAAACCAGCAGCTGCTTTGAGTGTAGGTAGACAGACATGCTCAACATGCCCTCTCATTGGCTAAAAGGCAATGCATAGCACACTCACTCAGCACCTAAGGGGCTAAAACCTTCCTCTTATGCATATAGTAACATTGATGCCAGGCAACATTCACAACATTTACCTACCCATGTAATGGCTGTATACTCCTAGCATCAGACAGAGTCAGCCCTAAACTAAAATTGCTGCTGGATTTACAAGGTAAGTGTTGAACCTGGAGTGTATTTAATAATATGAATGGATGGCATATCCTTGCATTTTACTTGGTAATGTAAGTAAGCAAAAGGTGGGTGGTTTGTACAGAAATTATTTTAACATGTGGCAGCAGAGACTCATGTGACTTATATGTGTTCATTATTAAGTAGTAGGTGTCAGGCAAAAATTCACATAGTCCTAACTCTGAATGTCCTCAGTTTAGCACCATAGTTTTGTACTGGAAATCATTAAAGTTAGAAAGTAATGAAACACATTTCAGTTTCAGACTTCACAACCCTCATCAGATCAACAGAGGACATGCTGGGGGTGTTAGGAGCATCAGGATCCAGGATCCTCCATCAATTCCTGAATGGTATGCTACCAGATCATTAACAATACTGATGCAAAAAATGTTTGATTGTATCAACTGTCTAACTTTCTAAGACCAAAATATGTCAGAGGTGCAATTACCAAACAAATGCAGATATACTAAGCACCAAGTCATGCACCCTGAGCATCAGACACAAATGTTATGTATCCCTGAATCCAAGAGACAGAAAACAAGGATACGGCACAGTTATCATCACTTCCACAGGGTGTTGTATGTGTGTGTGTGTGTGTGTGTGTGTGTGTGTGGGGGGTGGGGGGCAGGAAAACTAGGCTGACACGTAAGGCCGGTGAGTGTGTATGAATAAGAAAGAGAAGCAGGCAGACATTCAGAAAAAGTAAAAATGGCCAGTGAGACAAAATGAGCTTTAAGCTTCACAGCTGATCCATTTAGCTGTTGTGTTTGTGTGTCTGTATGGGTCTTCCAGGTAAAAGTGGTCTGTGAGTATCTGCATGAACACAGCTAAGCTCTGTGCTAACTCTGTCTTGGTATGTCGGACACATGTGAGCCATGCAAGGTAGAGGTGGCAGCTCATTGTTGTCCTACCTGACCACGAAAACTGTCTCTGCCAGGAGTTACACTAGCACATCCAAACCCACTGTCAGATGTACTGCTGCTACCCGATTGTGACTGATATCTTCTGGATGATCTATCCTCATGAAGAAGCCTAGGGCCATGACCCCATGTCCTGCTATGCCTGAGTGTAGATACCTGAACCACTGATGGAGCAGTGGAAGTAGTGTGCCACCATGGGACTATGACTAGGCATGGCCATATTGGGTAACAGCAAATGATGTGGCTGACCTACACCCATGAGGATGTGGCCCCCTCCCAGTAGACATTCCATTACAGACACCACCTGTTCTAGCATGTCATTCATCAGATCCATTCAACTGGCAACACAGTGGAGGCAGTCATTTATGTCAGCCTGTTCCACATTTACAAACCTAAGCATTAATTTGGATGACTTATGGGAAGGTGCCTGTGCCTCCATAATGACCCTAAACATATGTTAAATGGCATGGGGAAACACACTTGGATCAGGTAGAGGATGGACAGCAGGCATCCTCTGAGCACCCCTGACAACTCTGCTGCATGGCACCTCACCCCTACTTTGGCTACAGAGTCAACAGGCACTGAAGCCACAGTAACCATACTTCCTTGACTGAGTGTCTCATGTTCCACCTGTCCAATATCTGAGGGCTCACTGGAATAGGTTGACACAGGCCTACTGGCTGTGCCTGATGGAATTACATGGGATGGTTGAATGTCAACCTCAGAGTCATATTCAACCTCTGCAACCCCCCCTCCCCCACTCCCAACTGTGCCTCTGTTTGGCTGCCATCTTCAACAGAGTTTGCTGATACTCTGACATAAGAGTCTTACACTTCCACTGTCAGGATCACCTGTGATAATAAGCATGAAACACAGGAAAAAGTAATAGCTACACTACTATAGTCAAATGTATAATAAAAAAGTAACAGTGGTGCCACTGATACAATTAGTACATCAATACACACAACAGTCCTGACACCAACATTAAACATGAATAAAATTTATATATTTCTTTGAACTGCCCGTCAGCACTAACAAATAAGATATTTGGCTTCCCATGTGCAGTTGATGGTATGCTTCCCATGGACAATGGTCATGGAAAAAGTTAAGCAAAAGTTAAGGACAACATCATCACAATAACACAGAGGGTTAAAACTTTTTGCCCTTTATATGTCAATTAACTATACTTTCATCAAGAGCTTGGATGACAATCCAAACTAAGTCCATGTGTGATCAGAATGTGTAAAGTGTAGCAATCTACAATCCCCCCACAAACCAATTTATTGTTAAACAGAACTAACATATTGCTGCCAACATTTTACTATACAAAGGTATTTATCAATTGAGATACATAGGCCTACCAGCTCCTCCTGGGACATACTTGTCGACCCTGAAACAGTAGCACCAGTGTCTATGGCATGCTGTTATGCAGTTTCCTGGGAACTGTCTGGATCCCTGACAGTGAACAGGAACTCTTCATATGCTGTTAATGCCGGCTCTGTAGTTTAATCCCCCCAGTACCCATCTGATCATGGGCCACTGTAGCTGCTCTCCTCTGTGCAGATGAGATCAGGTCAGTGGCCATATGGTGCACCTGATCATATGCCCTGCTGTGGCTGCCTACTGCATTCACTTCAGCAACTATCTGTTGCCAAATTTGCATTCTGCCTGACATATCTCTACATCCCCTCTCAAGCAGAAAGGTACCATGTCACCTAAGAGCTTTCACAATGACCTGATTCTCAGGGTCACTGAAGGGTGTTTTTTGGGAATTGAGACACCTGGATGTCATACTTAGGTGACCTAAAACACAACAAAAAGATAATACACATAAGTATCACAACTAAAAAAAGTCCTGCTTCCAGATAAAATATAAAAGGTAGCATTTCCCTATTACCCAGTGAAGAAACATAAAACAGTCAAGATATTGAAATATAAAAAAAAAACAGAAATTGTGTGGTTGTAACATATTACATTCACACACAAAGTAAGGCTGGATACAAAACAAGGAGAGTAACAATAGCAACATATTCTTGTTTGTGTCAAAACAGAAATGTAATTTTGCTCCCCCACCTCAGAAGAAAGGGCAAATGATACATGTTGCTAACAAACCATCAGTGAAATGATAAAAGTGCTATAAAATAACTGTCCCTGAAAGATGCTGACAGATAGAACACAAAACATTCTATTTTAAGCTACTGCCAATCATGTATCCGTGTGAAATCCCCTGACAAGCATGACCATGACATCAGTACACTTGTAATGCATACGGATAGAAGTAGCATTTGCTAATGAATATATACATATATATATATATATATATATATATATATATATATATATATATATTATATATAAATTAAAGTTTTCTTAATGACATTTCAGCATATGCAGTATATAGCTGGAAAATGCAAGCATACCTTCTGAAAGTTAGTAGTCTTCTGTGTAGATATATCCCAAAGTAATAGCCGCTTCTGTGTTCTCCACATAAACAAGTCTCCTCACCTTCAGGATTCCTAGCTACACAGTTACCTTTTTATAGTGTAGATTCAGAGCTGTGAGCATGGGAACGATGCAAATCAGGTGTGAGCTCATTAGAATTGCTGAATCCCAAATACTTGGCTCCATGCAGCTGTAAACATAGTGTAAGAACTTCCTCAATGTTTGTTGCTAATGAATTGCAACTGTGAATGATTACTGGTAGAGAGATGGAAAAGCAACAATGCAGACTGCCCTACCTCCAGTGGGTGTGTCAGGTCATATTTACAAAAGGTAGAGATAATTTTATTAAGGTTTGAAATGTAAGTAAACAGCAACAATTCAGTCTCTGTTCATTAATATCCAACCTCCCCTTCATTTGTTGATAACTGTATATTATTGCCATTTAATATCCTCACAAATTTTAAGGACAATGATATAGAATGCCGCTGCGGTAGCGTTGTCACCTCACAGTAAATCATTGTCCTGTTCGATTCTCAGCTAAACCGTCTTCTGTGTGGAGACATGCGTGAATGGGCTACCTTCGTTGAAGGTTGTGCATCAGGGCTGGCAACTCGGTACGTAAAAATCTACTGCCAATCATTAGCAGACCGGAGTTCTGCTGTGGCGACCCCTAACCGGAAAAGCCGAAAGATACAACAACAACAACCACATATAGAATGCCTTATAGACTGCATGTATCAGATTATCAGTCAGATAAGAAAAGAATGAGCAATAAACGCAGACAGAAATAAGACAGAGCTGCATTTTTGCAATCAGTACTCATAAATCATTGTGTGAGCACTCAGTGCACTTATTTTTATTTATTTTACATTTGTTGACCGGGCTGGTCCAACTGGATTTATATCCATTTTCAGCAGAGGCCCGGGGAGAAAAGCTCCACATGCAAACACTACATCTGAAATTAATATATGTACAAATAACTGGCATATGGTTTGTTAGTACTGTGGATGAAGTTGCAGTTGTTTTTATGCAGGACGATTTTAGTTCCCCACTGCAAAGCTATGTGTATGACAAAGAGGGATAAGACACCCTTACTGGATTCTGAAGTTTCACTGGAGTAAGAGTTCAAATCCAGACCTATGTAAACATATTTCATGTGTACTAATATTTTGCAGTGTTTATTTCATAGATTCCTTTTCTTCATTTCAACTACATTTCCCTTTTTTTGCCAGTGTTTGCATGGTGAGTGGCTTAGCACAAACAAGGGAAATGGAGAAACACAATGAATATCAAATTTAGCTGTGCTTATCTCATTTGTATGACGCTTAGTGCACAAACCCAGACTAGTGGCCCACACAGGAAGCAGACAAAACACCTGCAGATAGGGCATCTGTAAAAGTGTAAAAATCGAAAAGGATATATTGCTGCAATTTTTGCTTTCCATCAATCAACACCACTAAGCAATGTTGCACAGTGGTTAGAAGGATTCTCCAACACTGGCAGCCATTGAACACCTGCAGACAGGACTCAGACAATCAATAACTGAAAACAGATACATTCAATTAACTCTGAGACATCGCACAAACACACTAAGCAGCGTTGTGAAGCAGTTAACACACAGAACTTAAGAATGAGGAGGATATTATGGAACTGTGAAGTAACTACTCCTGTGGCAGCAGGTGTAAGTGTAGGGCTGGCATACAGATGGTCCTGGGTTCTAGTACAGGGTGTGCAACTTATTTTTAATATTGTGATAGTCCAGTTTATAGCAAGGAACTGAACAATATACAAGTGTTATTTCAACATTCTTGTGGCAACAGGTGTAAGTGTAAGGCTGCCATACACATGGTCCTGTTTTTTTTATGTAGGACATTACAGACATTTCTACTGTTGTTCCATTTCCCATTATATTCAGTCTCACTTGTAACAATTTAGATAGTGGAGCTGGTATGAATTATATGTATGAGGGATAACACACCCTTATTGTGTTTTCAGATGTATGACAGAAGATATGCTGCCTATTATATTTCTGTTAGGATAATTTTGCTATCTGGACTTTGATGGCCTTCACGATTAAATAACACCCATGCACAACTAGATCTATATATAAGAACCTTGTCAGGTGACACACATAGATGTGTAAGACTTTCAAACTGTCAGCTGTATTTATGAATGATTCATGACTATGTCTGCGCAGTACATCTTCTGTGGTAAAGATGGAATATTACCACTGTGGAAGAACATGTTTTGTTGCTTGTGCCTAAGTTTGAATCCCACACTTTAAAATCAGTTTTATCAGTGTATAAAGCCAAAAAAGTCTGGTCATGAAATGTATGCCTCCAGTGCATGACTGCAGATTTAATTCAGCTAACAGTTACCTTCCAGTTTTCAAAATATATTTCCAAGCTACAGCAGCAGACACCCCTCAAACAAAGGTCAAGTGTCACATTAACCTTCAAATTTAAAATATTTATTTCCTCCCCACTTGGCACTGCTGCTCTCTGCTTAATATCATGCAAATGCAGTTGGCATCATTGCTCAGGTTTGCACACTAACAGCAAACATGATAACAGGAATTGACTGGAAATCATTAGTTGCCTTTTCTCTAGTCCTGGTATTAGACATGTCTGACATTAGAGGGAAAGATGCCCAGCTTAGGTGGGGTGTTCAGCATTCCAGGATATATATTAGATTTCTGGTAAAGGCTTCTGCAGGGGGACTATTCTAGCTGTAAGTACAAGTCTGAGGCTACGAGTAGTTTGGCTTAGGCTGTATCCAGTGTGACTGGCATCCCGTGCACCACTGAAGAACAGTGTTAGCACCATTGTAAAGACCTACAAAGGTGCAAGAAGAATATGCTCAACCAGTGGTTGACTGAGATTCAAACTGGTGGCATTCTGCAACTGTATAAGTATAATAAAAAGAGTCTTATTAATACATAGAAGGCTAAATATAGGCAAGACTAGTATGCATAATGTCTTTTTCTCCTTTTCTGTTCTTTCCACAGCTAATGCCAAAATAGAGTTTAATCACCAGGCTCATGCTGATTGAATGGAGAGACTGAGGGAAGCAAGTGGTGTGTATGCAGCACAAAAGAAGTATTATTGTAGCTTTAAAAGTTAAAGATGGATTTTTGGGTTTTTCTACACAGTTGTAGCAAATTAAGCATGCATATCCTGACTGTGAAAACAAGTATGCATGCATTAGTCTGTAGCACAAGCCAACTTTAGGAGTCAAGTAAAAGACTGTAGTCAGAGGCTGTGGGTTCAAATACCATCAGTAACATCTATACAATACTGCATTCTTTAATAGCATTACATAAAGTAAACTCTGTACAAGTGGCATAAATGCCCTATTGTAAACTGTAAAATTGGAACAAGCATATGTGCAAGTTATGCACATTGCAAGGATTACTTTCACCAGTCTCTAGTTATAATGTGTAGTTAGGATGTAATATTTCAGAAAAAATCATTGCATAATTGTGTTAATGCATTGTATATCACATATGATGGTACTAATATTATCTCTTCTTTTCTCGCACCCCCAACTCTTATCTCTTTTTTTATTTTCTATTATGTGCCATCAAAATGTCTCCATGTCATCCATCTGTAGTAAATCACTAAATGCTTCACAGCACAGTGAGGTAGGCCAGCCCAGTGGATCAGCCTACCCCTTCTCCACCATCTCCAGCACAGATGCCCATCACATCTGGGACCCAACCTGGCAGCACTGCCTCTGCTGCCCCTGCACTACCTGTACCTTCAGGTAGTACTGCTCTGGTAGTTGGTCCTGTGGTATTCTACAGGAGTAGTGGTGGAGGTGGAGATTTCATCACCCACCAGGAGATAACATGGCTGGTGTGTAGGGTTGTGTACTGCACCACTGGTGTATGCCTACATCAGATGGAGAGGCTGCTCTCTCTCATGTTAAGTAGGAGGAGAAGACATCAAGCACTTCAACCTCCAGCAGAGTAAGGGGGCATTGATGACAGTCCAGTGGGTGAGGTCTAGATTCTCACTGGGTCCATGATTGATGAGCATGAGCCTGGGTCATTGCCTCCCTCACCACAATCATGGTGTCCTGCAACCTTTTGTGTCGCTCACTATCCCTGTGTCTTGTCTTGTTTGTTTGCATTTGCTTCCTTGCCTATCCAACCTACCTGACCCTGAAATACCAGTGTCACTTATCCAGCATTCCTCTTTTACTGAATTAGAAAAAAATGAGCATCTGTCCCACAAAAAATATTGTCCCATACATAGCGCTTCATTTTGCACATGTGTTTTTTGACACACTTGATTCAGTCCAGTTGGCTATACAGCATGATTACATTGTTGTCATCCCTCTTTCTGGAGGTGACAGTCTAAATTCAGCTGATATTCTGCACATTTTTTTAAGTTTACACAGTGGATAGCTATGGTTGTTGCCTACCTCCCCCCTGCACATTCCTGTATTGCCTTCTCTTTGTTCTTCCCCCTGCTTATTCCCCATTTCATCACTTTCCTATCTACCCCATTTTAACATCTATAATCTGGTCAAAAATAGAATTGCACACAACATGCATAAGTACCAGAAAAAGCAGTCAATCCCTTCACGTTTTGGCCTCTATGTTTGTGCAGAGTTTGGCATTGCTCACTAATGCCATGCGACGGTGAGCGGCTCTACAATGCAGCATTTACCGCTGTTCAATGCCACTTAACCCCACTGCACTAGGTCAACACAGAGTAACACATGCTGAATGTACTATAAAGAATAATGTCATTGCATTATCACAGTTTATTTAAAAGTATTAGATACACCTGGATTTCAACCCAGTATGATCTGGGATCAAAATAAAATGTGCCAATGCATTTATACTTGCTGCCAGAGAGTCAGCTAAGCAGCAGGTGTGTTTCCTACACCCAATACTAACTCTCAGAATTTGTGCACTGCTTAACTATGAGCAAATAAGGGAAGTGTTGGAAATGTGTATCTTGTATGCGCAGTCATTTTGCCAACCATCACACAAACCTACTGCTCACCACTGCGCAATTCAACTTCAGATTCAACATGTATTATTGCTGTTTACTGTCCATTTACTTATCATGCCATGAAACTACATGTAGAAACATAACAAACTGTAGGTCCTATCTAAAAACTAGTCACGTATTTACAATATAACTATGTGTTACCTCCCCACATACACTGCAGCCCAGGTCTTTCAGTACTTGTTCACAGATGTATCAACTACAATACATAAATTAATAACAAATATTGTGTGATATGCAATGCACATCAATCTGGTAACATGCAGAACTAGAACTATCTTCATAGTTGAACATGCCTACACATCCATTTCATACAGGCCTCCCAACATCTTCTCTCCAACATCCACTGCTGATGCCATCCACAATAAGTTGTCCTATAGCCTTGTAAAAGCAAGCCTTGTGGTGTGGTGCTAGCATACAGTGCTGAGCTCTACAGTCTATGTACTTAGGTAGGAGGTTCTGTTCTCACTGCAGTCAACCGGTGTGTGTGTGTGTGTGTGTGTCTATCTAGCCTGAAGAGCATAACTGTGTATCCTACAATTACCGCTCTAATCTCATGTATTGGCACTATTTTGACACTTGCACATGCCTACACATCCATTTCATGCAGGCCTCCCGACAGCTTTTCTCCAACATCCACTGCTGATGTCATCTAACTATAAGTTGTTCTGCAGCCTTGTAAAAATCAGATTTGTGCCTTGGTACTTGCATAAAGTACTGAGCTCTGTAATCTGTGTACTTAGATAGTTAGGGGATTCTGTTTTCACTGCAGTCATCTGGTGTGTGTGTGTGTGTGTGTGTGTGTGTGTGTGTGTGTGTGTGTGTGTGTGTGTGTGCGTGCACTTGCATGACATTAGAAAGAGCCTTTCCTACCAGCATGTGGGACACTGTTATTACCATTTTTACTTAAACCAGACTCCTATATCTGATTTGTAGATGTGCACTATTCCCACCAGTGCAGGGTCAGATACTGGCCTGGAGACCAGGCAGAAGTCAGGTTTGTAGGCCCTGTTTCCTTAGTGAGAATTCTTGTAATGAGATTTCACAATACTCTGCACTGTATGCACTGTCCTGTACTATATTTGAAACATATACATATCTATATGTTAAAACCTAGTAATCACTATGGTATTCTGCACAATCGCATTCATTTACTGTGCTCTGAGGTAAACAGGTTTGCTATCCATGTTGCTTTACATGGTTTCCTTGCCAGCAAGACTGTTGCCGGACACAAAACCACGCTTGTTTACATTTAAATGCAGTGCATGGCATGAATATGTAATTAGCACTGCTGCTCACCACACAGACTCACACAAACACATAAACTCCATTCAGGCTTCATGCAAAGCTTACACGTAATTTACTGAATCCCAGGGATAATGTTTACTTGTTTAAACTTAGACAGCTACTTGGTATCTTCCTTACTTATATAGTGTGTGCATTCTTTGTATATGTATGTTACCCAGTCAGCTGTGTATGTAACTATACCGGTGTGCTACTGATATTTATATATTAGTTGTTTAATCTGCACATATGTCTCAGCACTGAGTACAGGTATTTTCTGATGTTTTGATTTTCATTTAATAAGCTATTTTTTCATTTGTGGGGAATCAGACTGCTCCTAGTGCTGGTTGTGTGGTTATATAAACCATCTGCATACTTATGCTCTTGCTCCTATGTTGCAGTCACATTTACTTGCAGAACTTTCTGATGACCCATGGGTGCACCTCCCATTCATGGCCATTTTGCACTTCAGTGTCGTGTGTTACATTGCAGGTACTGGCATTTAGTATTCATGTTCTGATGTGAAGAATTTGCAATGCAACATTCAGGGTTGTTCCTTGTCTTCCTTTGTTACATAGCTTATTCTTTTCTATCACTGCATATACCTCATATTCTCAATTTGAAGCATGCTTTCAAAAAATGTATAGAAGGCTACTACAAATATATCCAGGTCTGATCCTTAATATCAAGAGAATATTAAGTGAGATCCAATTTCATTGAGTTTACTTTCATGACAGATCTCAAAAAGATTATTTGGGTGGGGATGTGGTTTGCATATGTCTCAGCAAGTGTTGTCGTAGTTTTCATATTCCAAAGTCTTCCTGTAATATAAACATTGTCCAAAGTTGTACTGTTTCTGAGGAAAGGAAACAAACACTGCAAAATGACAGCTTGTCACATTTAGCTTCAGTATGTAGGACAGTGCCTATGTCTACATGTAAGTATAGCACAGGTTTTACAAGTTATTTGTAATCCCTGCTAAATTTTGTAGTTTTATACAGCTTTTTATTATGGTTATTTTAGGAAGTGGGGTAGTTATGGCTGTGTTGGGCTTAAAGCTTTCAAATGTGATAAAGTATATGGCTCTCATTATTCAGATGGATACTTTTCTGAGTTCACTTACACCTGATCATAGTACTCAGGTGGAGCACTTTTCCTGGTTTATTTTTATTCCTTTTTTACAGACCTGTAAACCTCTAATATTTTCTATAGTAGATCAATATACTCTATCTCACACACAGGCAGTAACAACAATGACTTTTGAATATATTTCATACATTTTTGTAGCCTTCTTTGATGGAATACTCTCCAAGATGTAAATGTGTTGGCTATATTATTGTGTATGTTGTATGACGGGTGCCAGAATCTGCCACATAATGCATGCATTCAATTCACTCCACAAGTACAAATATGACTCTGTCATTGTCCATGTTGGAGTGAATGGCTTGAGACATACCTCCCTGGACTACATGAAAAGAGACATGGAAGAGCTCTCAGATCATATGGTCCAGGCAGGTATGACCCTAGCCCTGAGTAGCATCCTGCCTTCTCCCAGAATGATACCACATTATAAGGACAAAATGATTGACTTCAACAATTGGCTAAGCTTCTGGTGTCATTCAAAGTGGATCCAGTATCTGTCTGCTTGGGACAACATGATCGACAGACCACGATGCTTTGCCAGAGATGGTCTGCACCTGTCACCCCTGGGATTCAGGTTACTGGCTAAGGCTCTTGCTACCCGTATAGTGCCTTTTTTAGGCAATGTTCAAAGGACAAAACCACCACCATAACAGGTACAAGCATGCAAAATCTGAAGGTAATGCTACTCAATGCTAGAAGTCTAAACCTCAAAATTCACTCTCTGGTGGCACTCCTAAAAATAGAGAGCATCGATATCTGTGCAGTAACTGAGACCTGGTTCAAGGCTCCAGAGAGCACCCCTGCAATACCTGGCTACAACTCTTACCACACTTTTTGGCCACCAAACCAGGACCAAAACACTAAAGGTGGAGGAGTGTCCATATTCACTAAGGATATTTACAACACCAGGCTAGTTGCCCAGCACAATGCATCTGAAATTCTCCGGGTGCAACTAACACTAGGTAAGACTGCAATCCAAATTGTAGCTTGCTACAGATCCCCAACCATGCCCCAAGATTCTCACTACACCTTTCTAAACATACTGGAAAATATTAAGATACAACCAAACACCCTAATACTGCATGATTTCAACTACCCTGACGTTAACTGGGAAAACTACTTTGCCGAGCGGTTCTTGGAATTCATAAATTCCGACGCCCTGGATCAACTAATCCTTAGTCCCACCAGGGGCTCCAATATCCTAGACCTGGTCATTACTAACATGGGAAATCGATGCTCCACACATATGGTCACCCCATCGTTGGTCATGTCTGACCATAAGCTAATCACCCTTGTCATCCACATCCCTCCCCACCCCCCAGTAAGTAAACCTCTGTAAAAAAACTTCTCCAAAGCCAACTTCATGCTACTCAAGTCAAAAGTGACAAACTTCATGACACCCACGCAGACGGGAAATGAAAGTTTGACTGCTGAATGCTACACTAAGGCACTGTATGAGCACATCCACTCATGCATGAATTGTGCCATCCCCAATAGAACCAAGATGCTCTCCTCCAAAAAAGGGAAGCCAATCTGGTGGTCCCTTGCCATAAGCAAACCCCTGATTTAGCAATCCTCCGTGTAAGACTAAATAAGTCTTACACGGAAGCTGCAGTTGAACGGTATGACGTCAGCATGTCATGCATATTCATGAGGGCATGCTGACTCATACTTTAGTCTAACACGGTCTGTGTAGGAAAGTAGTTGGCGTGTCCGATTGCCGAGTACGGCAAAGGGACACGCCCCCAGAAGAGTTAGAGTCCTGATAGTAAACACCCACGAGCGAGTCTGCCAAAATGTTAAGAAACACAACACCACACATCCCCACAGACTAAACCCTAGTGAAAGTATTTAAAAAAGTAAAAATAACCGTTTCAATTTTTTTTTTATAATTTCCAATATGTTTGCTCGCATTTGCGCTCGTTTGCTCGGGTATGCCCTTCGCTCAACCACAGTTAGCAGATATGACATTGAAAAGCATATAAGATCTACATATGCAAATTAAGCAAAGTAGCAATAGCGTAGCGGTAGAGACATCACCCAAAAAATAGGTAGTCATGGTTCGAGCCCCACAACATCCCCCTCCATTTTTCTTTAAATAAGTATGAAACAATTCCCCGATATATATAAATTTAATTTAAGTAAAATGTAATGAAATGGCCCATGTATTTGTGAACAAAACCTATATTATGTATATATAAAAAGGATCATAATTGCCCTTAGCTTAACAGCGCTTTAATAAGCTTAATATGAGTACCCGTAGCTAAGCAGTGCTGTACCTAGCTTAATATGAGTGCCCTTAGCCAAGCAGCGCTTTATCCAGCTTAAAATGAGTGCCCGTAGCCAAACAGCATTGAACCCAGCTTAATATGACTGCACATAACTAAATAATGCTTTACCCAGTGTAAGCCGTTTGCATGGAGCTGCGCAGTGCGCCAACCAGCTTACTGTCGGGCAATGTTGGGCAATGTGTAGCAAAGTCTCTTTTACACAGACACACCTCCTAGCCTGTCTAGACAGTAGTAAAATAAAAAAGCAATGACAAGGGTTGAACCTGGGATACTGTGCACCATAGTCAAAGTCCTGAGCCACTAAGCCATGACACTTGTACCTAGAAATCCAGTATTACCATACATATAGGAATGAATGAAAATATAACCATGACAAAGCAGGTTTGCTCTTAGCTGAGAAATTTCCAAAACGGCCAATCACAAATAAGTGCGGGAAAACCGGCATGTATAAGCTCCATAGGTGGGAATATACACCATAACTGATTGTGGTACCCATTTGCAGTCAGGATGGCAGGTGTCGGAGAGGGAAATTGCTTTAGACTGCAAAGGTGGGGCATTGAGGAGTCCAAATATATGGTTTGGCTCCTAGTCCATCATCATGAAGGCCGACTAATGCAGGGCCAGGTTCAATGGGGTGCGTATAAGGCAGAGGCGTGAAACCAGTTGGCACATGATCTCACCAGTGCCACAGGCATTCCGAGGACTGGTGAACAGGTCCATCACCACCATGCGGACTAGAAGTGATGAAAGGAGGACCAACTGAACAGATGGATCTAGGAATCTCATCAAATGCCCAATGCCCCACTACTGAGTAAGTATACATTGAGGTTATATTTTGAAAGATTAGTATAAATGGGAGAAGTGTATAATAGGGTGGAGATTAAATGGGTTCAAGCTATGGTTGTTCTAGCTTCAGGAGTTAGGAAAGATTTGATTCTGTAGAGAGAACCTAGTTTTCTGTTTGTTGTTTTTATGATAGAGTTAATATGAAAGTCAAATTTTAGTAGGTTGTCAATAGTAACACCCAAGAGTTTGGTTGTTTGGTCTGGAGTGATAAGGTGAAAGTGATTATATAATATAGTGGAAGTAAACAGAATAGGAGCTAGCAAGTACGTCTTATGCAAGGCAACCATACTAGTATGACCAAAATAAAAACGCCAGCACCAATATTGAGCTGAGAGAGCTTTATTAAACTGAGAACTAGACCGGTTTCAGCACATAGCTTTCATCAGTAGAGTTACTCTACTGATGAAAGCTATGTGCTGAAACCGGTCTAGTTCTCAGTTTAATAAAGCTCTCTCAGCTCATTATTGGCTCTACTGATGAAAGCTATAAGCCAACACATACCTTGGTTTCCACTGGAATGGGTTCCCCTCTGTTGGTTCAGTGTGTGAGGTGTGGCCTGTACAGCTCAACAATTTGCTGCATGAGGTCTCTGTCCACTCTATAGCGCTCCACTATCTCCAGCTCATGTAGCCCCTGGTAGGTTACCCTGGGCCTGTACACTCTTCCCCCTCTCCTCACTGGGGGTTTGTTGGCAGCATTCCCATTGTCACCACCCTCAGCATGTTGCATATGTCGGTTTATGACAGCAATGGCAGCCCCTAACATTTCTTTGTCTCAGTTAAGCCTTTTCAGTATTCACTTCTCTTAGCTTACTGCAGTGCTGCAGTGTCTCTGAGCAATACATGGTGAAAAGTTGTTTGCAGAGTTTTAAGTGCTGGGCTGGGCTGGGCTAGTTTACTGCATGTGTAATTGCCTGATTCTGATTATTTCCACCTGCTAGCTCTGCTGACTCTCCCTGGTTAACTTCCTACTGTTTGTTGTGCTTCCTTTTCCCTTTCCATTTCCTCAGGGGGCAGCGCTGTGCACACTAGCGTAGATGAACGTAGACATGCTAACACGAGTGCACACAGGCTTAGACGGACTTACACTAGGTAATTCCTGCCTAAACACACACACACAAGTGCAGAGGTGCTTACAAGACTTTAAACTGCCTTATACATGTTTACTCCGGCTTAAACGCGCACACTCACGCTTCCACGTGCACACACTGTCTTACTCGGGTTTACAGGCACACACACGCTCGCGCATACACGTTGCAAGCATTTTTACAAGAAATTTTGGTGATACCCACAGTGTGCTCTCTCAACATAGGACTGGCAAGACCAGTCAGGAGGAGAAGGTTACCACACACACTATAGACCCAGTCTCACATAGTACCATCACAACCTCAAATCATACACATAAACACACAAAGACATACTCGGAGGCTCTGATCAAAAATCTACCAAAACAGCAGAGGCCACCAAAGCAGACACCCAAACAACCACCACCTCAGAACACAACACCTGCAACACATAGACCTCACAGTCAGAGTGTCAAACAGTCACAGCCCTTAAGGCCAAACACAATGCCAGACACACTAGTCATTGGTGACTCCATAGTCAGACACACTGACGTCCCGCTCACCAGACTGAGTAAGGAGAAGGTCACAGTAAGCTGCCTGCTGGGCACTAGAATCCGCCACATAACGCAAGCACTCAGGTCTCTCAACAGCAGGTACAAATATGACTCAGTCATTGTCCACGCTGGTGTAAACGACCTGAGACGTACCTCCTTGGACTACATGAAAAGAGACATTGAGGAGCTCTCTGATTATGTAGCCCAGGCAGGTATGACCCTGACCTTGAGCAGTATCCTACCTTCACCAAGAATGATGCCACAATACAGAGATAAGATGATCAGCTTTAACAATTGGCTTAACTTCTGGTGTCATTCAAAGGGGATCCAGTGTCTGTCTGCTTGGGATGACATGCTGGACAAGCCACGCTGCTTAAGGGACGGCTTGCACCTGTCACCCTGGGATTCCGGATATTGGCAAAGGCTCTTGCCACCCCATAGTGCCTTTTAGGCAAGGCTCAAATTCTAAACCTACCACCCTAGAACACAAAAAGGAAAAAACTAAGGGTAATGCTGCTCAATGCCAGAAGTCTAAATCTCAAAATGCACGACTCGAGGCCCTTCTCAGTATGGAGAACATCGATGTCTGTGCTGTGACAGAAACCTGGTTCAAGGCTCCTGAGAGCACCCCAGCACTATCAGGTTTTACCTCATACCATGCGTTCCGCCCCCAAATCCGGACAATACCAAGAAAGGAGGGGTATCCATATTCATCAAGGACACCCACACCTCAAGACTGGTGGCAATGCACGATGCATCGGAGACCATCCAGGTGCAATTAACCATAGGCAAGACTGCTCTGCAAATTGTAGCATGTTACAGGCCACCCTCACAAACTCAGGAACCCCACATGGCCTTCCTGAAAACACTAGAGGGGATAAATGTATCACCAAACACCATCATACTAGGTGACTTCAATTACCCTAATATAGACTGGGAACACTACTCAAGCCCAAACACCCTAGCCCAAAAGTTCCTGGAATTCATAAACTCAAATGCCATGGAACAACTAGTCACCATCCCCACAAGAGGAGATAACATACTTGATCTCATCATCACGAACATGGGAGCACAATGTTCAACACCGGAAGTATACCCCTCACTGGTGAGATCAGATCACAACTAATCTCGCTGGAGGTCCTCATCCCACCCCCACCTGAAATAAAAAAGACCACAGTAAAGAACTTCTCGAAACCGACTTCACACTTCTAAAGACTAGTGTGATCTCCTTTAAGGCCCCCGAGCTGGCGGAAAACAGTACTCAAGCCGCTGAATCACTTACAAATGCCTTCTACCAGCACCTGCAGGATTGCATGGATAAGGCAATCCCAAGCAAAACAAAGACTCTTTGCACCAAAGGCAAGCATCCAGTCTGGTGGACCCCAGCCATAAACAAACTCTACAACAAAAGGAGGAAGCTACTACAAGATAGAGCAAAATCCTTAAAAGGTAAGACACCCTTGATCACTATAAGTAAAAAACTAAGAGCTCTCATAAAATCATCCAAAGCAAATTTTGAGAGAAAAATAGCTAAAGACTCAAAAGACAATCATAAGGCCTTCTTTAGCTATGTTAGAAACCTGGGAGGAAACTCCCAGATATGCTCAGAACTAGTTCAAAATGATGTGAAGATTACTGATCCTACAGACATTGCCAACATACTGGCTGACAGGTTCAGTGCAAACTTCTCCCCTCCCCAAAAGGAGAGATATCTATACCAAATGATTGCAGCCCCCAAAATTTCCAACGCCCAAGTGAGAACTGCTCTCTCCAAAGCAAAAACACAGCATCCATGGGACCAGATGGTGTCCCCGGCTGTGTGCTCCACGAACTCAATGAGGAATTAAACCCACAGCTAGGACAGCTGTTTAATCAAAGCCTTACCTCTGGATACGCACCCAGGAGTGGCGCACTGCAACTGTGGTCCCACTTCACAAAGGCGGTGCCTCCACCGACCCTGGAAATTACCGCCCCATTAGCTTGACAAGCCTTATCTGCAAAGCCATGGAGAGGATCATAATGGACCTCATAAATAAAGACATAGGGAATTTGCAGACTTTGGATCCAACCCAGTTTGGCTTTGTCAAAGGCAGATCATGCCTTTTAAACTTGGTTGACTTTTTCAAACAGTCACCAAAGCCATTGACGAGGGAAAGGCAGTCCATACAGCCTACCTCGTCTGGCGAAGGCCTTCGATACAATACCCCACTCGGGTATCATTGAAAAACTCATCAGCTTAAATGTTAACCCATACATCACAAGATGGGTTGCAAACTGGCTGAGTGACAGAACCCACAGGGTCAGAGTTGCTGGCGCCATGTCAGACTCAAAGCCTGTCACAAGTGGTGTCCCACAGGGCTCAGTCCTGGGCCCACTCTTGTTTGGCATCTACTTTTCCAAGTACAAGCAAACACAGGAGGGTTATGGCTGACAAAGTTTGCAGATGACTGCAAACTGGGCGCCATAGTAGAAAACACATCTGACACAGATATCCTTCAGAAGGGTCTTACAGAAATGGATAACTGGTGCCAGAGCCATGGCCTAAAGTTAAATGCCAAAAAATGCATAGTCATACCCTTAGGGAAAAACAAGGTTACCCCTAGCTACCAAATAGGTGGCAATCCACTGAGCACAGAAGAAGTCATCAGAGACCTGGGGACCCAGGTTGATAGTAGTCTGTCATTCGACTCCCATGTAGCTAAAGTAGTTAGGAAGACCTTCTACATTGCCCACCTTATCATGAAGGAATTCTCATCTAGATCAAGGGAGGTCATGGTCTCCCTTTACTCATCACTCATCAGACTAATGATTGAGTACAATGCCCCATTCGGAATGTATCTGACCCGACACTTGCAGCAGCTGGAGGGGCCACAAAAGTTCCTCACCAAAAGGATAAAGGGTCTCAAAAATCTGTCCTATGCCACCCGACTTAAAGAACTCCAGCTCTATTCAGTCGCTTACCGCTTGCTCAGAGGTGACCTTTGCCTAACATACAAGGCCATGTCAAACCCAGATTTGATGAATATGCTTCACCTCAAAAAATCTAGATCCATCAGAGTCACAAGGGCAGGAGACTTAAACCTCGGCACGGCTATTAATAGGACGTGCTGGAGGGATAGATTCATCACCCAAAGACTCCCTATGCTGTGGAACAAAATTCCGGTATATGTGAGGCAGAGCACCTCGCTGGCCTTGTTCAAGAGAAATCTTGACCAATGGATGGGAGATCGCAGATATACCCCAGGGATTACCTCAGTGTCACTGCTCGACAGAGGCACAGCAAAATAATGGGTATAGTTCCCCATACTAAAGGGGTGGCGTAAGCCACAAAACGATGGGCTAGGCTTGTAAATGCCCTCGGGCAGATAGCCTAGTATGAACCTATGCACCTTCTATTTCTTGACTTTAGCAAAGATACCTGATGACACACCTCTTCCAGTGATGAGCAACTGACAGCTAACACATGACACTCTGCTCCAATGAGATTATCTTCTTTCATACATACCCCCACCTGATGTCACCTATATCCTACTCTGTTACTCCCCTTATCCTAGTCTTACACTCCACTGACTGTGCTCATTTGTTATGTAGACTTGGGATTCACTATCCTTACCCTCATTTGCATAGGATTGCCTACTAATGCTTGGTTACATCTCTTAGACTGGGTTCCCCCCTTAGCAACCCCTACTTGGTAGCCATGTTATCTTCAGCCTGCCATTGTCTTGCATTGTTCAATACAAATCCCCATACAATTCACATTTGTGGGTTTTAATTTTTATTTTTCTGGTTTTTAGAGCACAGCCCCTTTGCGCAGATGCTGCGCTATGCTTAAACATGGAAAATCGTAAAAAAAAATTAAATTACTTTTTTTTCATTTTGCATCAGGTAACATTGCCAATGGCCATATATTTGGCCATTGGCATGCTTCCTATACTGAATGCAACCTTTATTTGGAGCTGTCACGGCTCCATTTTGGTATTTGCAGAACGGTACTCAGTTGTCAACTGAGTAAATTTCTGCAGATAACACTACTCTTACTTCGACTGGTTTGGGTTTCCTGGATCGCAAATCTACCTCATTTGCATGCCTTTCAGCTGCAATTGAGGTAATTTGCATGTCCCGGCCCTGTCCGTATAAGAGCCGTTTTAGGAGCTCTCTTACACGCCCCTACAGGCTGTTCCTGGATCGCTCGTCGGACATGATGGCTGCATGGAGTCTTACTCTACTCTACTGCAAGCCATCGTGAATCCTGCCCAAACTTTATAGCAAAAGGAAGAAAATGTTGCAGAAAAGAGGAAAACTCCAGGATGCAAAAAACTCCCTTACCAGCCTCAATAAGAAGCTGAGATCCCTCATAAAATCCTACAAAGCTAGTTACGAAAATAAAATTGTCAAGGATTCCAAAGACAACCACAAGGCATTCTATAGCTATGCCAAGAATCTAAATGGCAATGCTCAGATCTGCTCTGAGCTAGAACAGAATGGCATTAAATATACTGATCCAAAGGATATTGCCAATATCCTGGCAGATCGATTCAGTGCAAACTTCACCCCCCTGTCACCCCTTAAAGGGCCCATCTCAATACCAAAAGATTGCCAAATTAATGTAATAATGGTCACACAGGTAAAAAACACACTCTCCAAAGCTAAGAATACAGCATCCATGGGACCAAACAACATCCCAGGCTGTGTACTACATGAACTACAAAATGAACTGGCACCTCACCTAAGTGTCATGTTTAATCATAGCCTCACCTCAGGCTTTGTGCCCACTGAGTGGCGCACAGCTACAGTTATCCCACTCCACAAGGGGGGATCCAGCTTGGATCCCGGGAGCTACTGCCCCATCAGTCTGATGAGCCTGATCTGCAAGGCCATGGAACATGTTATCATGGAACTTATAAACAAAGACATTGGCAACCTTCAAATACTGGACCCACGTTTGGGTTCGTGAAGGGGCGATCTTGTCTCTTCAACCTGACTGACTTTTTTGAGTCAGTCTCCAGAGCTGTGGACAAGGGTAGGGTGGTCCACACAGCCTATCTGGACCTTGCCAAGGCCTTTGTCACCATCCCCCACTCTGGAATCATAGATAAACTTGCAAAGCTGGGCATTAATCCCTATGTCAGTCAATGGGTTGCCAACTGGCTTACTGACAGAACCCACACTGTAAAAGTAGCTGACTCCAAATCCAGCTACAGACATGTGACAAGTGGAGTACCTCAGGGTTCAGTCCTGGGACCACTCTTGTTTGGCATCTACTTCTCTGAAGTGCAGGTCAACACTAAGGGACTCTGGCTAACAAAGTTTGCAGATGACTGCAAGCTGGGAGCCATTATTGAATCCCCAAATGATGTGGATATTTTGCAAAAGGGCCTTACAGAAACAGATGGTTGGTGCCAGAGCCATGGGATCAAGCTCAATGCCAAGAAATGTATAGTGATTCCCTTTGGGAAAAAACATGTACCCATGAATTACCACATAGGTGGCAGTACACTAAACACCGAAAATGTGATAAGAGACTTAGGGACACAGGTGGACAGTGGTCTCACCTTCAATAACCATATCGCCACAACAGTCAGGAAAACCTTCTATAGGGCACACCTCATCACTAAGGGCTTTTCATTCAGAAAAAAGGAGGTTATTGTCCCACTGTACTCATCCCTCATTAGACCCATTATAGAATACAACACCCCATTTGATATGTACCGCTCAAGACATCTGCAACAACTGGAAAGGCAGCAGAAATACCTCACTAAAAGAATCACAGGCCTAAAGCAGATGCCCTATGCTGACCATCTAAAAAACTCCACCTATACTCTGTCGCATATCGCCTACTCAGAGGTGAGCTCTGCTTAACATACAAGGCCTTCTCAAACCCAGAGCTGTTGGACATGCTACACTTAATGAAATCCCAATCCCTCAAAGACACACACTCCAGGGATCTAAACCTTGTCATCACAATGAACAAAAAATGCTGGAGGGAAAGGTTCCTGACCCAGAGACTCCCCAGGCTCTGGAGTAGACTGCCCATACATGTCAAGCAGAGCGCCTCTTTGGCCCTCTTCCAAAGGAACCTTGATGACTGGATGGGAGATAGGAGATTCACCCCAGGGATCATGTCAGTCACCCTGCTAGACAGGGGTCCAGGGAAGTAAATATTGTGGGAAGAAATAGACAGGGAATTGTTATGGCTAGGCTTGCATAGGCCCTAGGGCTGATAGCCTAGTACCAACCTATGAACCTATGGAACTTTAAGTATCCCATATGTGTCAGTTATCTAACAAGCAGCATGCTTGCTTTTAGTGCAGATGGCTGTGAGGTCTATCCCCACACAAGGGAGATGGTTTCCTGACACTGTACTGCAGCACAAAGGGAATGCTTCACTCCTGACTGTGTCGTCCTTCTGATGAGACATTATACCGAGGCCCCATCTGCCTGAGTTGGTGGTAGCTCAAGTGAATTTAAAAGATCCCATGGCACCTATCAAAAAAGTAGGGGAAGTTCTCTGATGCCATGGCCAAATTTCCCTATTAGTATAAATATCACCTCTGGTTTCCTCTGAACAGAGGCTACTAGCTTAGTGGCATTAACCTGGTCAGCAAAGGACAGATGGATAGATAGATAGACAGACAGACAGACAGATAAATTAACTAACCGACTAAATAAAGTGTTAATACAGGATTTCACATAGTGTTGTTTTGTTCTTTAGTTGCTTTTGATGGTAAAGTGTGTGGTTGTGCAAGTCCATTGGGTGTTTGTTTCTCATCTCTAATTGTGAAATACTGTGAAGTGAAATTGAGTTCTACTGTGAGTCATTGAGAAATGCCTGTTTAAAGCATCAGAAAGATGAATCAAACTGCCTGAAGCTGTGACTGGATAAAAAGGCATTTTTCTTCAGGGGAGTAGACCTTTTGCACCCTCTTACATAAATATAACATTTGTATGGCTACACAAGAGATGATTGAAAGTGCAACAACATAGAAATCACTGTCGGGATACTAGTTAAAAACAGTGGGCAGGATTCACGAAGCCTCCGTGTAAGAGATACATGGCTTACACGGAGGCTGCAGTTAAACGGTGTGATGTCAGCATGTCATGCATATGCATGAGGGCATGCTGAATCACACCGAAGGCTAACACGGTCCTTAGAAGACAGTAGGGGGCGTGTCCATAGGCTGAGCCCTGCAAGCGAACATGCCCCCAGAAGAGTAAAATTGCCCAAAGTAAACACCCACGACAGAGGCCATAGAAATGTGAATAAACACAACACAACACATTCCCCCACAGACTATGAACATAAAATATATAAATGAACATGTTATATATTTTTTAAAAAGTAAAGATGTTTGCCCGTGAGTGTGCTCGTTTGCACAGGCGTGCCTGTAGCTTAGCCAGAGTTAGCAGTCAGTGGAAAAGCATATAAGAACTAAATATGCAAAGTAAGCCAAGAAGCAATAGCGTAGCGGAAGAGACATTGGCTGAAGGGAAGGCATTCATGGTTCGAATCCCCACAACACCAATTTTTATTTTTAGTAAAATAAGCACGAAACAAGTCCCTGACAAACATGTACACATATAAAATCATAGTTTATGTAAAATGTAATGAAATAGTCCATTTATTTTGAAGAAATGTGAGATAACAAAACAATAAAAAATGCGAGATGTGCCTATAGCTGAGCTACAGTTTAACAAGGTGAGTGCATCTGCCCATAGGTGAGCAGTGGTTTAACATGCTGAAACTGTGTGCCCCTAGCTGAGCTGAGCATAATATGCGTGCTAACAGCCAAATGAAGCGTAAACCAGTGTACCCCATTTGCGCGGAGCTGCGCACCACGCCAACAAGCTAACCAACGGGCAACGTTCAGCAAGCCGTATCAAAACTGCCTTTACACAGACACACCCCTCAGCCTGTCTAGACAGTCATAAAAAATAAAAAAGCAGTGGCCAGGTTTGAACCCAGGATACTATGCACCATAGTCAAGGTACTGAACCACTAAGCCATGACAGCAGTACCTATAAATACAATAATAGCAAATATATAGGAATGAATACAAAGTGGAGCATGACAAAGCAGGTTTTGTGAAGTTGATACAATTCCAAAATGGCCAATCACAGATATGTGCGGGAAAAACGGCATATATAAGCCCAGTAGGCGGGAATACACAGCATAAACAATTGTAGAACTAACTTGCAGCCAGAATGTCAGGAGTAGGTGAGGGTAGTTGCTTTCGAGCACAGAGGTGGGGCGTTGAGGAGTCCAGATACATGGTCTGGCTCCTAGTCCACAGTCATGAGGCGCAACTCATGCAGGGCCAGGTCCTGTGGGGACCATATAGGGCTGAGGCATGGGACCGGTTGGCTCATGATCTCACTAGTGCCACAGGGATTCCAAGGACTGGTGAGCAGGTTCATCACCACCATGCGGACCTGAAGAGACACAAGCAGGACCAATTGAACCTTTGGATCCAGGAGGCCCGGCAAATGCCCAACGCCCCACTACTGAGTAAGTTACATTTAATTATGTATGTAAGAAATTAAACTAGCTGATATTATGGAGATGCGTATTCCAATATTATTTCATTTATATTAAGCTGCAGGTGTCCGTTCTGCGAACCGCAGAGCGTATGGCGATAGGCTGGTGCAGTTGCGCCACCAGGCAGGTCAGTAATCCTCTCCCAGTAACTGTAAATAAATATAAAAGTATGACAGTTAGCAAAAGAGTGCAGTGTAGTCACTAAGTAATAGAATGTGCAAGTAACAGTGTAAGACTGTTTGCAAGTATTGCTTGATTACAAAAGTGTGTTGCAGTCTGTAATCCAAACAGTAAATGAAAATGTCTGAAATAATGTCTGAAATAAAGATGCCCCACCTGTAATATAATAGTACACAACCTGCAGCAAGCTGAAAAGTACAGCTGCAGAAGATGAGTAAATCACATGTGTTAAATATACCCCTGTTGAAATACTGAAACATGACAGAAGTGAGATTGCTGGAAAGGATTGTAATAACTACAGGTAAAACATGTAAATAAAGCCTAGAAGTAAGTACCATCCTGAATAGTAAAATGAAAACAACTGAGAGACTGTGAGAACGAGTTATGAATCCACCAAAAAAGTAGTAATAACCCCTGAATAAAGTATACTGCAGTCAGTACAGAATGAAATGAATGTGAGAAGCAAAACCAAACAGCGAAATCTGTTCAAAGTGTTGCTGCAGCTGGAATGTGTATCCCAAAATCTGGATATGTTGCTCTCAGTCTGCAATATGCAGATAGTATGATTGTCTGACATATCAAACATCCACAGTTGTCTATAGCTATATAAAGCAAATGTAGCAGGATGATGTAGCTGAACAAAGCCAGATATGAATGTGTATGAAGAACAATAAAATGTATATTGATGTAGCAGTAACAGTCCTATCACCAAATTGAAGTAGTTATCATATAGGAAATTGTAGTTAGAACAGTAGTGTGTATATATGTGCAGCTATTAGAAATGTACAGCATATGTCTTGGTATTCGAAGGTGTTAATATTATTTTCTTCACCCCACCCTATAACCACATATAACCCATTCCACGTGAAAATGGTATGTGCAATCACAATTAACACCCCTGGACATTTGTCCTGTTGGGTCATAAATATTTGCATATCTGTTGATGCATCTGCCCTGTTCATACATCCAAACCTGATGGCCTGTTGCCATCAATCAACCCTGCATGTTGTTGGACTGTGTATTGCTGTTCAAATTATGCATGTGTTATGCTCGCTGTTCAATGGTGTGAATATCTGGGTGTTTGGTTAATGGGAATACTAATGCAAGCTGTTACAACTAATTGTGAATGGTATTATATGTTACTAACCCAAACTGTCATGACATAATGCAAAACATAGGACGACAGGGAAGGCGGGTTCCAGCGGACCCACCTCTCCCACCTCAGCTGGCGAGTGCACCTGGCACTAGTGCCCAGTCTGGACCCTCCTCCGGTGGCCCTGTGCCACCTGTGGGTGGAAGCACTGCAGAGGATGGGGCCCGTCCCCCGTCTGCAAGCGTGGCCGGAGGAGAACCACCACTCGCCCTCCGTAGCGTCCGGACTGTGGTGCGTAGGGAGATCCGGGACTCTGTTCTTGGACCCCTTCACCAGCTTGAGGCACAGGTGGCACAACTTACGGACATGCCTGTTGCCCGGCCTACACAGCCCCCAGCACAGCCCCGTCCTGGGCAGTGAAGGAACAGTGGCAAATGCCCATGGGTGGGGATATCAGTTCCACTGTTGCCATCTGTGGTCTCATGGGCTCTGGATATCCAAACATCCATCCCTGTCAATTGTGTAACCCCCCCCACACGTGTCATACATCGCCCCTGTATGCGTCTTGTTTGTCTTGTCTGTTGACCTACCCAACCTACCGCCCCAGCTATACTGACTTCCTTCACCTGACATACCACTCTCACCTGAAAAAAAAAAAAAAAGGGCACTCTGTACCCACAAAAAAATTACACCCCATACATAGCTGCCCATTCCGCACACATGTCTGCTGGACATGGAAACTATCAATTACAATTGGCTGTACAACAAGTATTATTGTTGTCCTGACACCTCTCTCAGGGGTGGAAGGTTTCAAATGTCACACCAAATTAGATACATATGCACAGCTGTTGCTGATGAAGAAATGGGCAGCTATGGGCCTTACCTACATCCCTCCTGCAAATGCCAATCTAGTTTCCCTACTGTCTTACCCTCTTTGTGACCCCTTTTTCACCACTTTCCTGTCTCCCCATTTTCATTTCTTTCAAAGAAAATAGCGCGGGTGTGCACCAGAGTAAGCACTGTTAAGCGGTTGTAAGCGGGTGTGCGCGTGTATGCGTGGAGCTAAACGCCAGTGCGCATGCATGAGCTCCGCGCAAACCAGTTCTAACCTGGTTACAACTGCTTAAAAGTGCCTTAGTCACTATGATTGACAGGTCCTGTAGTCAGTTCAAAAGCAAAATAAAATCCCACTATCAGTCCCAAACCTAGGACCTTGGAAACAGTAGTTTGCATGACCTGCCACAAAGCCATGACTCTTATACAAGAACATTGTGCTAAAATCAATATATCATGTAATAGTAGGAATGAATGTAAAGGGAATATAGGATGTGTAGTACACAAAGCATGTCATTTAGAATTACTGTCAAAACTAGTGGATTTCCATAATAGTAGTGTGTGAACAGAAACAGCCATGCAAGTTGGTAGCTAGTAGGTAATAATGTCTGTTAATGTACATATATAAATGTATGTATATTGACATATATATATATATATATATATATATATATATATATATATATATATATATATTTATATATATATATATATATATATATATATATATATATATATATATATATATATATATAAATAGTTGTAGGTGTCAGTGTGCATACACACTTTCTACAGGAAACAGGAGAGAGGAATGGAGAAATGTGAATCTTCAACACAGCATGAATCATGAGATAGATACTAACCTTTACACTCACAGAACAGTGTCCACAGCATACCAGCATGGTCCCGCCCTTACAATCTGAAAGGGCAACGCCTCCTATCTCACATACCCTTTTATAGCACTGTCCTGAAATCACAGTGAGAACTGCAATCAGTACACAACTGGCTGCATGCAATTAGCAAATGCTGGCTTACAATTGGTGCAGAGGCCATCACATGGACTTATGCAGATACCTACAAAAGCATCCTGTACTCACACTCCACACATGCAATGCATTCATTGCACTGTCTGGAGGCAGACAGAGAGAGAGAGAGAGAGAGAGAGAGAGACAGACAGAGTCAGAGACAGAGAGAGAGAGAAAAAAAACACAAACAACAACACACGGTACACACACTGAGTCTAAGCTTTCAGCAGTGATAGTAGCAAGCTGTGCCAGCAGCAGCAGGAAGCAGTAGTAGTGGTAACGCAACCAGCTGCGACAAACACAGGTAATGTAAAGTAGCAGGTTAATAGTCTGCATACTGTGAACCCTCCATATGTGTCATAGGTCTGTATCTATAGGTATGTCCATGTGATATGTTGTGTGCACATAGTTCCACCAAAAGGGGATGACTATACATTACATGTCAGTCAGTGTTAGGCCATGATCCTGGCAGCAGTTTTCTGTTGCAGTGAGGCCTGTCTGTAGGATGTGTGTGTCAGCTGGTGTAACCACTATGACGCTTAGTTAGAAGTCATCTGGGAACTTTGTCATCCACAACCCACACATGTTCACTTCTACATCTGAGAAATAAATGCCAAACAAGAGGGGTCCTAGGACAGAGGCCTGTGGGATACCACATGTGACTGGCATTGAATCTGACATGGCTCCTACAATATTGATATTATGGATTCTGTATGTCAACCAGTGTGCAACCCATCATGTGACATATGTAGTAACATGTAAGCTAATGAGCTTGTCTATGATGCCTGAGTGGAGTACTGTGTTGAAGGCCTTAGGCAAGTCCAGGTAGGCTGTATGGATTGCGTTGCCCTCATCAATGGCTGTAGTGACTGTTTTGAAAGTTCAACCAGGTTCAAAAGGTTCAAGTGTTCAGGTACATATCCTGTAGTACGGCCAAGGTTAAATATCAGTCTTATATGCAGTTGTATGTCCTCTTAGAGTTCACGTAGCACACATCCAGGGATACCATCAGGTCACATTGATGCTGTGTGTTCTGCTTTGCTGAGGGCGGCCCTCACCTGGACATGTGAGATGATAGGGAGGTTACATTCAGCTGTGATAAGTATTTCTACTTGTGGGGGAGAAGGAGAGGGGATACATGCACTGAACCTGTCTGCAAGAATGTTGCCAATATCTGTGTGTTCGTTGAATGTTAAGTAGGTGTGTATTAACTCAGAGCATATCTGAGGCGTTTGGTCCATATGTGTAACATAATTGAAGAAAGCCTTGTGGTTATCTATAGTGTTCGTGGCCATTTCCCTCCCAGAGTAGGCCATGGATGTTCTTATGAGAGACCATAGCTTATTACCAGTGCTGACCACAGATGCCTTCCCTTAATGTGAATCTGCTCTGTCCAGCAATAGCCTCCTTCTATTGTTATACAATCTGCCTTTGGCTGGGGTCCACCGGACAGGATGCCTAACCTTTGTGCATAGGGTCTGGGTTAGAGATGTGTGTGCATGTTCAATGCAATCTTTGGGATGTCCGTGGGAAGCATTCGCAAAGGGGTCAGCAGTGTGGGTTGTGGCTTCTACTGGCCCAGTGGGCTGCATGGATACCATCTCAGTCTTAACAAGTAAATAACTGTCTAATCACATACATATCACAGTAGTCTACTGTGCTGGTGGTGGTGGTGGTGGGATATGTATATCCAGGCCGAGTAACTTGTGTCCAAATCACACTAGTGGATGGCGTTCCACATACAGTACCTTGGTATGAACCCCTAGAGTGAGGTTGTGCATTGGACCTGTCGCAGTGTGCTGACCGATGGGGCATGCTACTATGTTGTATGGAATGTGGCAGGTATTGTTGCACAGGTGTTGGCTGAGCACTGATATCTGGCCATGTACTTGTGTATCCACCAAGAGACACACACATGCTACATATGGGAGTAGTAGTATATCACTACAGTTGAGTATCATGTATAGTATGTGTGCCATATATTGCTGACATAGTCTGCTGATATCCTGTTTGTGTTCTCTTCCAGGGAAATGGCGCGTCAGCGTAATCCCGCCTACTCTGCAGCAGAAGGTGAGGAGATACACCAGAGCCTGGTGCGGGATTATGACATACTGTTTTCCCGCACCAGCCAGAATCAGCAGGAGAGGGCTGCACTGTGGCAAGACCTTGTCCGTAGGGTAAATGACACTGGCATGCATAATAGGACATATGAGCAGGTACGACATCACTGCAGTGATTTAATCAGAAATTTCCATCAGCGTGCGTCGGATATCCACAGGCAACAGATTGCCACAGGAGGTGGGGTGGCCACACATCCCCCCCTCACCAGACTGGAGGGGCTACTCCTATGTGTTGTGGCTCCAGCCCCGGAACAGCAACAGCAATACACCTGCATCATGATGGAGGCTGGATCCACACAGCAGCACGACATGGAGTGTGCAGGTAATATGCCATATGTACACTTGACTGTTCTCTACACTGTTAGTTTATGCATGTGTAAGGTGTATCCGTGGTATATAGCTGTCAACATAGTATGTAATTGTGCAGGTGTGATATTGGCAATATCAGCAGCTGACATGTGAAAGGCAACTGGTGTACTACTGCACTGTATCATATGCAGTATCAATGGCACAGTTGTGCCCACTGACATTAATCTCCTCATTTCTGCAGGTCCCTCTGGTGTTACAGCAAGGCAGGCCATCTATGCTGGTGAGTGTGTTTAACAATACCTATAATAGTCCTGATAGTGCTAGTAATACTAGTGTAACTCAGTAGTGCTCTGTGTGTATACTGCGGGTGCATGTGTGCATGTGTGCCTGTGTCCACATGTGCATGTGTGCATGTGTGCTTGTGTCCACGTGTGCATGTGTGCATGTGTGCATGTATGCATGTATGCATGTGTGCATGTGTCCACATGTGCATGTGTGCATGTGTGCATGTGTCCACGTGTCCACGTGTGCATGTGTGCATTTGTGCATGTGTACACATGTCCACGTGTGCATGTGTGCATGTGTCCATGTGTGCCTGTGTGCATGTGTGCAAGTGTGCACGTGTGCATGTGTGCAAGTGTGCACGTGTGCACGTGTGCATGTGTGCATGTGTGCCTGTGTCCATGTGTGCATGTGTGCATGTGTGCATGTGTCCACGAGTGCAAGTGTGCATGTGTGCATAAGTGCATCACTGGTAACATTGTGTGGACACTGTAAACTGTGTTTCCTGTCTTCCTCCCACAGGTTCTGGTGCTGCTCTGGTGTCCTGCAGCAGGGAACCTGAATCTGGTGCCACAGGTACTGGTAATGATGATACCTGTGTAATGGCACAGGAAGGTGTGTCAGGGTCCGCCATTGGTCAGCCAATTGACAGTACACAGCTGTCAACCCCATCATTGCGCACAGTCATCCTGCCAGTACATCCTATGTCACCATTGTCCCTAGGTGATGGACAGGATACAGTGGGCATTGACCAGGGTAATGTGGTATCTGTGGCACATGCTTCCCCACACAGCAGCCATGGGCAGGGTCCTGTGATGGTACCACACAGACAGTTGCCAATGGGTTCTCGTGGGAGCATCCGTGGGCATACTGCCTCTGGCAGACGTGCCCAAAGAGGTCTGTCAACCTCAGCTTTGTTTCGGGCTGTCATGCAGGCACAGTCGTGTATGGAAAGTTACACCAGACAGGGTCTGAGGGAGCTGAGAGCATGTCGCAGAGCCATGACTGACAGTATGCATGACATTGCGGATGCTATCCATAATTTCACCAATGTCATAGACGTTGTGGGGACATATTACAGCAGTTCCACAACCACATGTCCATGAGCCAGGGCAATGGTGGGCAGTTGTGGCATCGACGTCGCCGTATGCCAGCAACAGCAGCAGCTGGCAGTCGGCGCGGACGATAACAGGCCCACGCACGCCCCCATAGTGCCAGCAGCATCCCCAGCAATGCTGGGTCTGTGCTGTCATCGGAATGCCCCAGGAGACCATGTGCACGTGGCTCTGGACAGTCCCAACAGGGACCTGTGTCCAGTCAACAGACTCCCGCTTTTGATGACAGTACCCAGTCTAGCTTAGTACCGGATACAGTCCGTAGCACCCCTGCCAGGCACAGGTACTGTGTCCGTGCCCACAGACACTGATCTGTATGACCTGCCAGGTGCAGTTTGTGGCTGTCCACAAACCCCTGTATATGGCAGCTATGAGGTGGAACTGTCTGCATGCATACACACATGCAAAATGTTAACACCTAGGGCTACCACATACATGCACACACTGCACCAACAGTGCCCTACCCTGTACTGCTGTCCCTCACCAACACACATATACACACATGTCAATTGGTGGTATCAGTGGCAGACTCAGGCATACCTAATTCACACCCTGTGCATATGATGAAACTGTGCCACCTCCTGCAATCTCCAACATCAGTGCAGGAACAGGTAAACACATTGCTGATGCACAGGGTGACTACATAGAAGTGTATTAGTAGTATCATGTTGGTAACAGTACAGTGTGCTGATATGACTGTGTGTATATCCCAGCATGCCTGATGCAGTAACTGCATGACTGTCCTGAATTGTTATCTGCACCCATAGTACGTACCAAAGTGTAACAGCTTCACATTATTGCATACCGGTGGTAAGGATGTCAACAGATAGCCACATACATGGGTAGCACAGGGGGGAAGCTAATGCAAGTAGTGATACGCAATGATGGACATGTACAGTAATGGTGGCAAGTTGCCCACAACGACTATGTGATGTGGATGTTTGCACATGTTGATATGTGTGCAGTACCAATGTAATCCAAATCACAATTAACTATGACATAATATCAGTTCTACCATGGGCATCTGCGCTGTGCATTCCTGGGTACATGTTGATAGTGCCTACATATTTGCACTGTTACCTACTGTTAGTGTTACCCCTTCTTTGTTGTACAATGGACTACTTCCAGCCCTGCTTACTGTAGCTTTTTTTGCATGCATGTTCGCTTGGGGTTCCCTGGAACACTGCTTCCACCTGCAATGCAGAGTTACAGTGCTTCTGTGGACTCCTAGTGACATCTGCATAGCGTACGATATGTATGTCAAGTTTACACATGACAGAACGTCACTGTCTGTCCTGTTCGCATATACGTTGCCTGTGACACACTGCACATGTCTTACCTGGCATTTTCCACGTGTGCAGTCATATATGCCAGTGCTATGAAATCAGTAGCAGTGCACCCACACATACACACCTTCAGTATGTTGTTCCCCATTGGCCCTATGTGTTGGTAATCACCATGGCAATCACACTACTAGGGTAGCATGTGCAAAGGTGGCATGACATACTAAAGTGACTACAATACCAGTCAGACATAGACCCGCACTGACTGCAATCTGAACACACTGGGTCATATTTGGAGACTCAGAATAGCAACCTGCCTGAGCATCACACACCTCCACAGCTGGCACACAGGCATACGTTACATCGGAACAGAGCACATGCCACACATGGCACACACATCACGTGTGCCACACACTCACAGCCTGTAGGGCTACACAACACACCTGCTACAGATGTGTCAGGTACCTCTCTTGGCTGCTGCAGTGGGGTCCCACTCAACAGGCTGTACATGGTGAAGGTCACAGTGATATGCTTGTGGGGCACTATGGTCCACCACAAAACACATGCATACAGGTCAGTCAGAGGCATGGACACATATGACTCAGTCATTCACCATGCCACTATGGATGACCTGAGACATACCTCCCTGGACTACATGATAGGGAACATAGAAGGGATCTCTCAGTACGTGGCACAGGCCAGTATGAGCCTGATCTTGGTTGCCATCATACCCTCACCAGGTATGCTACCACTATATGTAGGAAGGGTGTTCTATGTCTACATTCTGCTCAATCTCCAATGTCATTCATAGGGTATCCACTGGCTGTCAACGTGTACTTACATGCTAGGGAAGCCACAATGATTTGCAAGGGGCAGCTTGCACGTGACACCCATGGGCCAATGTATATTGGTGAAGCCCCTTGATACACACATAGTGCCTTATGCTGCAGGACACGGATTACATAGCCACATCCACGGGTATCACACAGGATAGGACACTAACAGTGATGCTACACAACACCAGCAGTGTACACCGCAAGATGCATGCACTGGACACTGTCCTCAGCATGGTGAACTGCAATGTCTGTGCAGTACCAGAGTCCTTATTCATGGCTCACAGGTGCAACCCATCACTGCCAGGTTATACCTCATACCATTCCTGTCATCCCCTACACATGTAACACACATGGACAGGGGGGTGGTATCTCAAGGCACCACAGATACACACACCTCCAAGCTGTTGGCACAGCACAAAGCATCAGGGCCTATTCATGTGCAGCTAACAGTGTGTCGGACTGCCTTCTGGTTCGTAGCCTGGCACACACAACCCTCCCATACACAGGAAACCCACTTATCCTCCATAACAACACTGGCAATATGACAGTCTCAAGAACTGTCTTTATATGGCTGGATTGCATCCAGCCAAACATTGTGCGTTAGCATTACTGTAGCTACAACACACTAGTTGAAGGGTTCCCAGCATGTGGTCACTGAATTGCAGTGGAATAACATGTTACCACTCCCACAACAGGTGGGAACATGCAGCACCTGTACAACGACTATATGTAGACTATATGGCCCAGACCAGATGTGTATCCCCTGCTGTAGGTATTTTACCATATACACCCACACTGTATAGACACATACCGCTTGTGGCCCCTGCACAGTAAGACACAGTCATATTGTTATGCATTGCAAATACCATTTATCCACTCAAGGCACGTGTCAGACATGGTAACTACTGCAGGTCACAGGTATTTATGTGTATGTATCACACACATACATCATGTGTGCATTGCCATTGTTGGTTTAGGCAATGGCATGCATTGTTATGCACAAAGACCCTTACAAGGTCATAATGTGTGACACAACCACACATGGCAGTTGTGGGTTTCCAAAACATACCTATCTGTACTCTGACAATGGTAATAGACCCAGTAGCTGAGCGCACTATTGGCATTACTGGCCAACTAGCCCTGTTTGGCTGTGCTGATTGTGTGGTGACATCCCCTGTGTTTACTTGGGGAATATGCAGCATCTGGTGTATTGTAGTATTTGCCAAAAGGATCTGTTCTTTCACACTTGCAATTACACACACCCTACTACCCCCCCCCCACACACACACACACACTTGCAGGATTCATACCCCTTCCTAACTAAGTTACGACACATGAGAGAGAGAGACGCATTAGCAAAGCGCACTATTTGGATTACTAGGAGGTTCCTCTTCTCTGGCTGTACTTATAGGGTGCTGACATCATCAGTGTTTGGAAAGGGTAATGTGCATCATGTAGTGTGATCTCCTGATTGCCAAAACTAATATGTTTTTCATACAGAATTGCACACACACAAACAGCCCACATCCAAACACACTTGCCATTTGAAGGTTTTAAACCCCTATCTAACTATGTTATGACACTTGAGAGAAACGTTTTAGCAGAGTGCGCTATTCGGATTACTAGGCGGTGCCCCTTCTCCAGATGTATGTATAGGGTGCTGACATCATCAGTATTTGGAAAGGGTAATGTGCATCATGTAGTGTGATCTCCTTATTGCAAAAAGGCACATGTCTTTCATACAGAATTGCACACACACAAACTCCCCACATCCAAACACACACACACTTGCCATTTGCAGGTTTCAAACCCCTACTTAACTATGTTATGACACTTGAGAAAGACACTTTAGTAGAGTGCGCTATTCAAATTACTGGGAGGTGTTCTTTCTCCAGCTGTATGTATAGGGTGCTGACATCATCAGTGTTTGGAAAGGGTAATGTGCATGATGTAGTGTGATCTCCTGATTGCAAAAAAGCACGTCTTTCATACAGAATTGCACACACACAAACTCCCCACGTCCAAGCACACACACACTTGCAGGTTTCAAACCCCTATCTAACTAAGTTATGACACTTAAGAACGACGCTTTAGTGGAGTGCGCTATTCGGATTGCTGGGAGGTGTTCTTTCTCCAGCTGTATGTATAGGGTGCTGACATCATCAGTGTTTGGAAAGGGTAATGTGCATCATGTAGTGTGATCTCCTGATTGCAAAAAAGCACATGTCTTTCATACAGAATTGCACACCCACAAACCCCCCACATCCAAACACACACACTTGCAGGTTTCAAACTCCTACCTAACTATGCTATGACACTTGAGAGAGAGACCCATTAGCAGAGTGCGCTATTCAAATTACTGGGAAGTTTTCCTTCTCCGCTGTACTTATAGGGTGTTGACATCATCCGTGCTTAGATAGGGGAATGTGCATCCTGTAGAGTGCTTTCACAGTTGTCAAAAGGGACATCTCCCTCACACAGTCTTGCACACACACTAACCTCCCTCCACACACACTAGGCACTTGCAGGATTCAAACCCCTACCTGACTATGTTATGACACTTGTGACAGATGCATTAGCAGAGCGCGTTATTCAAATTAGTGGGAAGTTTTCCTTCTCCTGCTGTACTTATAGGGTGCTGACATAATCCGTGCTTAGATAGTGGAATGTGCATCCTGTAGAGTGCTTTCACAGTTGCCAAAAGGGACATCTTCCTCACACAGACTTGCACACACATCAACCCTGCTCACCCACACACACACACACACACACACACACACACACACACTGAGCATTTGCATGGTTCGAACTCCTACCTACCTATATTATGACACTTGAGGGAGACACATCAGCAGAGTGCGCTAACTGAATTACTGGGCATCTGGTCTGCACCTGCAGTATTTATAGGGTGCTGACATCTTTATTTATACAGAGGTATGTACATCTAGTACTACCTGTCAGGTGGGGGATAGCATATATATGCATTTGCAGCCACCTACGTCAGGGTCAGATATGCACATCGCACTGGCAGGTTATGTTCTATACCATGCTTCATGACCACAGGACCTGTAACACACAACACAACCAGTCCAGAGCATCATTTCCACATCCAGGACACACACTTTGCTTCCCTGGGAACAGAGCCGGGATATGCAGGTGTTCACATACACCATTCCAGTTGTTAACATCAGGTACAGGCATATTGTGTGTGAGAACTACTCAGGCCTCTACCACTTTACCCTACAGCCACTACAATTTGTGGGTCCATGTGCTATGGCAGAACCACACACCACAGCCACATGGGGGAATACATATTGCACCTGTCCATCTGCAACATGGGTACTCACTGTTCCACACCAGAGGTAGACCACCATTGTTGATATCTGACTATACCCACCTTTCCCTGGACATCCATATCCCATCTCCACCCGCAGGCAAGGTTTTCACTGCACACAAACTGTATGTAGCACAAGCAGACTTTACACTTGTGAAGACTGGGGTGGACGACTTCAAAGGACCCATGCTGGGGGACTATACTGGCCACTCTCCATAATCCTTGACAATTGCATTCTATGAGCATGTGTAAGGTTTGCATTGATCATGCTATCCCACATATACTCATGACTGCTCCACAACAAGACACCTGTCAGGTGTACACCAGCCATATATGAGCCGTCCAACAGACAGAGTGAGCTAATACATTGCAGAGCTGTAGCCCACAGAGGGAGGACATCTGTGAACAGTTCCGGCATGACACTTCATTCCCACATAATCATCACAACACAGTGTTGATAGTGGAATTGTCCAGACAATGCAGATAGGACTCCCCTCAGTCTGTTATTGATGGCCACTTACTGTTAGAGGTCCTCCGCAACCCTCTTCCAGCACACACCAACAACATGGCTGTGGCTTAGCACATTCAAACCCTGGGATCTCCAGTGTGCCCCTGCTTGACAGAGGCACAGCTCACTAGCCTCACACGTTGACTTATGTGACCTACTTTACAGTGGCACAGTAGCCTACTGTACTGGGGATGCAGATGCCAAGCACACTCTGGCTAAGCTGTCATTCCCTAGGGCAACAAGCCTAGTATTGACCTCTACACCCATATGTTCAATTGTCAGATGCACAATATTTGTTGTGCTGTTGTACTGTTTGCAGGTCTTTATTGCCATAGCATTCCCTGTTCCTATGCACAACTTGTGTATCTGTAGAAGATGTTTGAATATTAGGGCAATCCACTATATCACTTATGTCTCTGTAGTCATTTACTGTGTGCACTGGGCAGATTGCTGTGTTGTGGTTGGTTCCTGGAATGACACATACAAATACCAGATATGTGTGGCCAACTGCTAAACGGAGATATGGCCTAAGTGTGTGAGCATGCCCAGTTCAGCCTTTCCATGGCATGTTGTCTGACATATGCCTCATTTATCAAAGTGTGCGAGCATGCCCAGTGTGAACTTTCCATATGTCGAACTCTGAAGTCCACCACATATTTGAGTGTGTGAACTTCAACAATATCTCACGTTTATGGTTGTGTGTTGGGTGTCATGTTGTGTACTAACTGGCCAACTGCTTTGTGTCTGCCACAACAGGGATTATACTGTGCCTGCAGGGATTGCATGGGATACTTTGCAGACAGTTGTCAACATACTTTCATAATGACCTAGCACTGTAGTACAGTATAGTGTACTGGTTCAGTACTTTTACTGTGGTGGACAGTATCCTGGGCTTTAGTCCTATCACTGCTTGACATCTTCATAGTGAGCACAACAGACTGTGTAGGGGCCAGTTGTGCACATATGACCATGTTGCATTATGTTCAGATATGGACTACCTAGACCAGGCTCGTCCAACATTGGTAGTGTATTCCACAACATAGGTGGACATTGGCAAACACTAGTTATGTTCCCTAGGCCATTTCTGATGCTAGTCACAGGGTGTGTTTGTCCTTCGACACACATTGCAACTGGAGTTTGCCATGACATATGTCATGGTTAGTATACTGTGCCTCTGTCTACCTCTGACATAACAGTGATACCCAGGGTTAACCTACCATCTCCCATCCACTCATCGGGATTCCTCTTGAGGGGTGTTAATAGGTGACTCTCTGGCTAACCTGTACTGGGAGTTTACTCAAGAGTGGGGGTGCCTTCTGTGTTATGGATCATTCTGTACAGCTTGTCCTATGTATGTCAGTGCTGGGGTTCAGGTCTCTCATGTGCATAGCTCACTGCCATTCAGATTGTACAAGGTGCAGCATGTTCATTGATTCCAGCTTGGACATGGCTTCATACATCAGGCACAGCTTGCCTCTGGCTGGGCAGTATGGCAGTGTGTGGAGCTGCAGTTTGTTTACTCAGGCAACACATGGCATATGTTCATGCTCTTTGCTACTTTTGGTGGGGTACTGTTGTGGACTTTACAGTTGATTGAGGTGTCTGCTGAGGTATATCCCACAGGGGGTATTGTAGTCAATTGTGACGCTGAGGAAGGATGACTGCAGAGCCACAGTGACCCCCCCTTAGCTACATCTGACAACCTTCATGATTGGGTGGGTATATGGTATGTTTCTGCAAACACTACAGCCACATGTTTGTCAAGTGCAGGATATCTATCACCTTGTGTCCCCAGGTCTCTCATTACATGTTAGGTACGTAATGGGTTAACACCTGTGTGGTAATTTGTGGGCACTTACTGTATATCCACTGTGGTTGTCTATACACAGTTCTGCAATTAGCTTGCTGACATGGCTATGGCTCCAGTTGTCTGTTTCTAGGTGGCCCTTTTGTGGGTTGCTTGTGTCAGCTGGGGGTCGGATATGGTGGGCTGTTTGTACTCCTCTGCATACATGTTCAGTCACAGTCCTTCCATGTTGGCCTGTACCTATGGGACATATATACGGAACGGGGGGGGGGTCCCAGGACCAAGCCTTGTGGGATGCCACTCATACCTGCTTTGTAGTCTGACATGGATGCAGCATGTCTGACCATGTCAGTTCTGTCCTTGGTCTGGTTTGCAACCCCTCTACTGACATAGGGGTATATATTTATGCTGGTGATCATATCCATACTGAACTCGTAGGGTTTTGTCTGGAAGCATATGCACGGTCCAGCTATGCTGTGTAGACCACATTGCCCTCATCAATGACCTTAATGACTGTTTCAAATGGGTCAAACATGTTTAGGGGCAGGATCTGCAGTTACAACAGCCACACTGTGTAGAGTCCGGTATCAGTAGGTCCACGATAGCTTTATGTCTGTGGTACATACTGATCCTTTCCATAGCTGTGCAGACCAAGCTTGTCAGGATCCTGGGGTGGTAGTTTGTATCCATTCAGGCAACACCATTGTTGTGAAGGACCACTGTTGTTGTACACTGCTCTTTGGGTACATATCCTGTGGTAAGGCTGACATTGGGCAGTAGTGTGATTTGGCATTCCATTATTCTTGGAGTCCATGTTGGCCTCAGCCCAGGACACCATCACATACCTTTGCTTCTGTGTGTTTTGCTTTGCAGATGATGGCTGTTACCTCAGCATCTGCAATGTCAGGGGACCAGCAGTCTACTGGGATAGATATTTTGCATTCTTGGGGGGGGGGGGTTGCACTGCACCTGTCAGGTTGTATGTTGGCAATACGTGTGTGTGTTTGGTATGTTGTTTGTAATATCTGTGTGAAACGGAGCATATCTGTGGATTCCTGACATGGTTCCTACCATCAGTTAAGTAAGCCTTGTGATTATCCTTAGTGTCCTGTACAATTTGTATCTTCATAGGTTCATGGAATCATACTAGGCTATCAACCCTAGGGCATTAGTAAGCCAAGCCAGAGTGTGTGTGTCTTTTGCTGCCCCTTGCTTTGTGACTATAATGGCCATTTATGATTTTCTTTACTGTGCCTCTGTCTGGACGTGACACAGTGAAAACCCCCCAGTGTACATGTACGATCATCCATCCACTTGGCAATATTCCTGTTGAGGGGAGTCAGTGAGGGGCTCTGCCTAACATGCATTGGGATCCTGTTTCTGGGTGTGGGGAGCCTCTGGGTTATGTATCTGTCCCTCCAGCACATCCTATTTCATTATGTGTTGAGGCTGACATCTGTCACTCTCTCAGCTCCAATGGCTTTGATTTCCTGTGGTGGAGCATGTCCATTACTCCTGTGTTGGACATGGCCTTGTACAACAGACATACAATGCCTCTGTGTAGACAGTCTGTGACTGCATTCAGCTGGGGTGTCTACAGCCAGGCAGCATATGACATATATTTGACACCCTTTATCCTCTTGGTGGGGTACCTTTGAGGTCTTCCAAACCGCTGCAGGTGTCATGTATGGTACATCCCATATGAGTCATTGTACTAGATTATGGGTCTTATAAGGGAACAGTACAGGGGCACAGTGAACTCTGTTGATGTAGATGTGAATCCTTTCATGATACGGTGTCCAATATCGACAATCTTCTTAGCCACATTGGCATTGTGAGTGTCACATGACAGATTACTGTCGACTTGTGTCCCTAGGTCCCTGATTACTCCTTGCATACATAATGGTTTACCACCTATGTGGTAATTTGTGAGTACCTTGTCTGGTATTTGGCGGGACATTCATACTGTCCAGTGTCTTCAGGATGTTTGGGTGGAGTTCTTGTGTGTGAGAGTGTGGTCTGTCGCATGCTACAGACTGTACAGCAGTTTTGACTACACTTAGGTGCACATGGGTGGTCTCCGCTGCTTTGTGCATTGTCAGTTACCTGGCCGTATGTGTGTCTGTGCTGCATATGGATACTCCCCCTCCTTTGATGTTTTGGTCCAGGTGTTGGGGCCATAACGCATGATATGTGGTATAACCTGGTAGTGCTGGTGTGCTATCAGTAGGCTTGCAGCAGGCTTCTGTCACTGCACAGACATCAGTGTTCTCCATACTGGGAAGTGCCTCAGGGGCATGCATATTGCAGTTTACACATCTGGCATTGGTCAGCATTACCCTTATGTTTCTTACCACTTATGCTTTCTAGGGTGGTGGGTAGTCTTTTTGGCCTTGCCTACGTATGGCTCTATGTAGTTGGCAAAGGCCTTATCCAGTATCCAGATGCCCAGGGGTAACAGGTTCAAGCCATCCCTGGAACAGCAGAATGGCTTGTCGTGCATGACATCTCAAGCAGACAGACATTAGACCCTCTTGGACTGACAGCTGTAACTGTGCCACCTGTTAAAGATGATCATTCTGTGTTTGTACTGTGGCATCATTCTTGGTGAGGGTTGGATGCTGCAAATGGCCAGGGTCATACCGGCCTGGGGTACATACTCAGAGAGCTCATCCATGTCTCTTTTCATGTAGTCCAGGGAGGTACATCTCAGGTCATTCACACCAGCATAGACAATGAGTGCATCATATTTCTGCTTGCTTTGGGGTGACCTGCGCACTTGTGTTATGTGGCATATTGTGGCAGCCTACAGGCAGCTTACTGTACCCTTTCCCTTGTTCAGTCTGGTGAGTGGGACAGCAGTGTGTCTGCCTATACAGACACCTATTACAACTGTATCAGGCATGTTGTTTCTCCTTCTGGGCTGTGACTGTTTGGCACACCAGCTTTGTGTACTATGTGTTGCATGTGCTATGTTTGGAGGTTGTGGTTGCTTGTGATCTGCTTTGGAGGCTTCTGTTGGTGTGGTGTGTTTGTAATTAGGGCATGGTTTACAGTTGTGATAGGTCTATGTGGGACTGGGTTTGTGGTGTATGTGGTTACCTTCTCCTCCTGACTAGTTTTGACAGTACTGAGTTGGGGGAGCTCAGCCTCCGGTTTGGATACATGGTTGCATCTCTCACATATATTTGTATTTATTGGGGGGGTTGTGGGTTGTCTGTATACTTGGGCTAGGTGTCACATTGCCTCTGGATTCACAGATTCTACTTGTTGTGGCTGGCCTTAGTGGATTGTATGTGTGGACATATTTTATTACCATACTACTGATCAGTGATTACTTCCCTTTTTATGTTTGCTCTATCATGTAGTAGCTTCCTCATTCTCTTGCATGGTTTGGTAATGGCTGGAGTCCAGCATGCCAGATGCCTGCGTGTATGGCATTGTGTCTTGTTTTTATTTGTGATTGCATACTTCAAGCATTCCTGGCTGTGTTCATGGAACGCCTGTATAACATGTTCTGTGGTGTGTCCCATATTCTGCACTTGCACAGGGCCTTTCATGGATTTCACATCAGTTTGGAGGGGTGCAACCTATGCTTTACACATGTTTTTCACTGTGGTATTCTGGCCAGGGACTGGGGTCAGGATGTGTATATCCAGTGTGATTACTCTATGGTCTGGTCTTACCACTGAGGGATACACTTCTCATCTTGCCATCCAGTACACATGTTGCTGATTATCACATCCAGTATGCTTACCCCTCTTGTGGGAGTGGTACATTGTTCCTGGGCATTTTGGTTTATGGATTCTGGGAAATTTTCTCCTACTGTGTTGGTGCTAGTATAATGCTCCCAGTGTATGTCTGGGTATTTTAATTCAGGCAATATAATGTGGTTTGGGGGGCTTGATATATTCATGTATTCCAACATAGGCCAGGTGCAGTTCCTGGTATTAGGACAGTAGTCTGCAGCAGGCTATATACTGGGAGGCAGTTTTAGCCATTGGTATTTGACCATGGCTAATCCATGCTGCTTCTTGTTGTGGTACCAACATGGGGGTGTGGTTATCCTTGACATTTATTGCTAGTCACCCTCCTTTTGTAGCTTGTTCCATGTTTTGTGGCTGTACAGCACAGTATGAGGTGTGACCTGGTAGTGTTAGGGTGCTGCTGTGTGCCTTGACCCAGTTTTCTATTACAGGACTGATATCTACATTCTCCATACTGTGTGTGTTTACACTGCACACATCTTGCTGTTTAGACTTCTGGCATTGGGTAGCATTACATCTAGGTTCTTATCCCTTGTGGTACCTATGATGGTGGGTTTGTGTTTTGAGACTTACCTATTCAGGGCATGCTGTGGGTACTGACAGCCTTTGCCAGTATCCATGGGGCCTGGACTGATAGGTGCATGCCACCCCTAGCAGGTGGTGCATCATGTCATGCTCTGCATGTCTTCCCAGGCTGGAACACATTAGCTCCCCTTTGACTAACTGCATTACTTCAGCCAGTAATTGCAATTGATCATCCCATCGTCATTTTGTGGCTTTATGCTTGGCGAGGGTGGATGTTAGTCAGGGTCCTCAGGTGTGCATATAGTACATGGTGTTACATTACTTAACACATGGCATTCATGCCTCAGGTGGTGCTGCATAGCTGCCTCTGTTGGATGCGCATATTACACTCCCTGTACATGTTTATGAGCAGGTCATGTAATTTTAGGCATCCCTGTTATTATTTGAGTGAGTCAGAGGGGGTATCATTCCCAGGGTTCCTACTGAGCCCGTGTATGTGCTATGCATTGCCTCTTTGCCAAGGCCAGGGCATATTGGGCATGCATCCTTCTGCCTACTGGGGCAGGCTCAGGTTGTTCCTCCTCCGAGTCACGCTCTGCCTGTGATGGCCTTGGCAATGGTGGGGGGCTGTTTGGCCCAGCCCTATGCTGGTCCTGCTGCAGTTGTTTTCGCAAGATCATATTATGTAGCATAGCACATGCCATGACAATTTGGGTACATGTATTTGGTGTGTACTGCAAGGCTCCACCAGATGTGTCCAGACACCAGAACCATGACTTGAGCAGCCCAAACACACTCTCTATTACATTATGTGTTTGTGCATGTGCCTCATTATGGCGTTCCTGTTCAGGTGTGTGTGCGTTTCTGATGGGTGTCATCAGCCACGGCTCCAGTGCATAACCTGCATCCCCCACTAAGTGTCCTTGTGGGATGTCCCCATTGGCAAGTGTCTAGTACAGCTGCGTCAAATGCCAGATGTGGGAATCATGGTAGCTCCCAGGGCAGCCATCACACACATTCATTATTATGCCCTGGGCATCACACACGACCTGGCAGTTGATGGAGGGGAAGCCCTTGCGGTTAATGTAGAACCTACCCCGCTCAACAGCTGGTGCTTTGATGCGTATGTGCGTGCAGTCAATTGCACCCATGACCTCAGGGTATTCCGCTATTTGCTGGAAGAGACGCATATTGCTGGCCAATACCTCGCGGGCATTGGGGAAATATACATGATCACTGACATGTGCTGACATAGCATCCAGGTACTTTTGCAGTACCCTGGAGGCTGATGCCTGTGATATCCCCATCATATCACCAGTTGGTCTTTGGAAGGTACCTGTTGCTAGTATTCTTAAGCCAACACATACCTTGGTTTCCACTGGGATGGGTTCCCCTCTGTTGGTTCTGTGTGTGAGGCATGGCCTGCACAGCTCAACTATTTGCTGCAGGAGCTCTCTGTACACTCTATAGCGCTCTACTATCTCCAGCTCATGTAACCCGTGGTAGGTGACCCTGGGCCTGTACACTCTTCTCCGTCTCCTCACTGTGGGTTGTCTGGCACCATCTGCATTGTCACCACCTTCAGCAAGTCGCATATGTCTCATTATGACAGCTATGGCAGCCCCTAACATTTCTGCTTTGAGTTCAGCTTTTTCAGTTTTCACTTCTAATAGCTTACTCCTGTCTTGCAGTGTCTCTTGAGAGAAACATCCTGCACTGCTGTTTGCAGAGTTTTAAGTGCTGGGCTGGGCTACTATTCTGCCTGTGTAATTGCCTGCTTCTAATTGTTTTCACCTGCTAGCTCCAGCAGTATTCCCTGCTAGCTTCCTACTAATTCTGTTGCTTCCTTTTTCCTTTCTGTTTCCTCAGGGGGGAGCAGCGTGCATACCAGCAGAAACACGCTCACAGTGGCTTACACATGCGCACACATGCTTACACGGTTCAAGATCTGCCTATTTGGGTTAAAACGCGCACACACCAGCGCAAACAGTGTTAAACATCTACCAACATGCTCCCACATGCTCAGTCTGCTTTACACGTGCGCACACTGCCCTACTAGTGCTTCATGGCACGAACACGTGCGCATGCACGCCCAGCAAGAAACTTTGGTGTAAGTAACAGTGTACACCTTCCATTTCTTGACTTTCCCATGCTTATCTTGTGGCACTCCTCTTTCCCTGATCTGTGTCTGTCATCTGTCATGTTACACTGACCTCCAATGAACTGCATTTCTTTCTACCATTCCCCCCTGTGATGTCACCTATCTCCTACTCCATTCCTCCCCCTTATATATCTCTTACACTACTCAGACTGTGTTTATTTGCTATGTGACTGTGGGATTCAGTATCCTAACCCTCATTTACATGAGATTGCCTACTAATGCTTAGTTACATGTCTTAGACTCAGCTTCCCCCCTTAGTAACCAGTACACGGTGGCCATGTTGTTTTTGGTCAGCTGGTCGCTGCATTGTAATTCCATGTATTGCATAAAACCCACATTTGTGGGTTTATAACCTTCATTTTTATGTTTTATAAATGCAGCCCGTTTGCTCTAGGCTGCGCTGCGTGTAAACATCGGCGATCGCCGAAAAAAAATATATATATTTTTTTAGTTTTTGCATCGGGTTACCTTGCCAATGGCCACATATTTGGCCATTGGCATGCTGCCTGACACATATGCACCCTTTATTTGGAGCTGACATGGCTCCGTTGTAATTTTTGCAGAAACTTACTCAGTTGTCAACTGAGTACATTTCTGCAGCTAAAACGTCTCTTACACGGGCTGGTTTCTGCTTCGTGGATCGCTAATATACCTCATTTGCATTCCTTTCGGCTGCAAGTGAGGTATTTAGCATATCCACGCCCAGTCCATGTAACAGACGTTTAGCTGGTCTCTTACACGGAGTTTAGGGCTGTTCCTGGATCGTGAGGCTTGCATGGAGTGTTACACATCTCTTACACTCCGTGCAAGCCTTCATGAATCCTGCCCGGTGTCTAGCTGGGATTCTTAGTGGAAACATATGACAAATGAGTTGCAACTCTTAAAATTATAGTTAACAAGTAATTGCCTTGACTTAACATTCAACCAAAGGTAGGGAAGATATAGAAACTGAATCCAACAATGTCACATTGTGTCAGTTGGCATTGTGGCATCTACCACAAAATGTTTACCATACCAAGGTTTTAACCAATTTATTGTTTTATTGATTTTAAAATGGAATGCATTAAGTTCCCTCTTGATTTGCTGACAGAACTGAGAGGACTAGAAACATGAAAATGAAAAGAAAGATGAAAGATTACTGTTGAACTCATTGGGAAAATTTCACCAAGCAAGTCAACATACACTGAGAATCAGCAAGTAAGAAAACAATAAAATGTATATCATTAAATGAGAAATTAGTAATGATTTTAATAAAAAATGTGGTCACTGCCTAAACAAGTGGTATTTCCAAAAATTAATTCTTCAACACTATAAAAAGCCACAACTCACCAAAGTCAAAAGAAGTATTGTTCAGGCAACACACACACACACACACACACACACACACACACACACACACACACACACACACACACACACACACACAAATAAAACACAACACACACACACACACACACACACACACACACACACACACACACACACACACACACACACACACACACACAGTGCTATTATTTGATTATTTAGTTAGTTATTTACTTTTATTTACCAGGAAAGTCTGTCTGAGAACTGAAATGCCCATTTTCAGCAATGGTCTGAGAAGAAAAGCTCCAAAACACGGATAGAAATATGTTTTTGACAATCAAAATAAAGCGGTCAACAAATATTATTTGCAAATTATTTCAAACTAAACAGTCAACAATCATTATTTACAAAGCCTATCAGATTAAGGAAATACATGTTTTCAAGATATTGTGAGCAGATTCAAAAATACTTTATTAATAAACTTGTACAATATCCATAGTGGTCAGAGTTAGGACTGAATATTTCAAACTGAATATTTCAAACTGTAGGTGTGGTACAATTGCATACTTTATTAGTTGCCAGGTGATATTTTAGAACAGATTTGAATTCCTGCAGGATATTTAAAAGCCTAATGTGGTATGGAAGTTTGTACTATGACTTGGAGATACTGACCGAGAATAGTGATTCACTGTAATAATTATTAGATTTGTTAACAAAAGTTAGTCTAAGTTTTGAGGACCTTAGTGTTCTATTTGGTGCATGCCATTGAATAAGATTTGACAGCAAGGGTGTTTAAAGTGGATGGTGAAGTATTTTATGTGCTTTGAGTAGCTGGAAGAGGATGATGTGTTGAGGAAGTTCATGCTAGTTGAGGGTATTGAGCACCATGCAGTGCTGGGAGCATTAATATATTTAATAAAGTATTTAGTAAGTTTAACCTTACTTTGGGACATAAAAATTAATTTAGCTGCCATAAAGACAAAATCAAACAGTACAGTGAGCTTAAAAGAACTTGCAATATATTTAACATGTTTTGCACATAAACCAGGAGTCATAGGAATACTTTGATGCTTATATGACCAAGTTAATGCACAAATCTAATGACTGCGAATTTGGTGAACTACAATTCATTTGTGGTACTGAAGTGACAGACTAAAAGGTAAATTACTATATGTGTCGGAATTAGCATTGGATAAAGCTCTTAGTATATGTAGAGTAACAGCGATTATTATTGTTCTGATGATAGAGCTTGCTGAAGTTTTGTATGCATAAAATTAAACTGAAGCTACACTCTACTTGTACAATTTAGAGTAAAACCGATGGGGCAAATCCAAATGTGAGAAATGCTTCAGGCAGTATAGCAGTAAATAAAGGTACTGTAATGTATTATCTGATGGTGCACTTAAAATTGAAAAGAGGTTGACTCAACAATTTTCATGCTGTCCAAAGTGTAGGCTGTCAGCATAATAAGAAGCCATTTCCTGCACTTAGGTAGATAATGTTATAAGAGTTGAATTCCTAATCATTTTTTCAGGTCTGCAAGTTCAAGAAAAAAAAATGTTTGAAATGATTGATAGAACTAAATATAATGGCTGTGGAGTTGGTGACTTGAAAAACTCCATCAGGTTCATACAACTTTGATGATTTCCATGTGAATATAATGTGCATGTTGACAATTTGTAACATGGTTGCTTCAAAGGTAGCTTAAACAAAGCAGTTTTGTCAGTGTAACAGTAACTGCAGTTTAAAGCTATGTAGAAATGGTAGATTTACATTTGATACTGGAGCTTAATGCAATATCATAACTAAATCTATTTCAAATAATTGGCCTTAAAAAGTTTCACTGTCAAAGGCCAAAACCTCATTACTGACCTCATTTTTTACTTATTTTGATCAAAAAGTTATGCCACGGAGTCAGAAAGAGTTGTACTATGTGCATAAAATGAAAATACGCATTTTATTATTTCAAGTTGTGTTAATACACCAACCAAATCTATTGATAAGGTTCACTTGTGGACATCAGGGCACAGTAAAGTAAAATTTCTGTGTAGAACTACACATGCTGAACAACAGAAATTAAAATGCAGTCAGTCAATTCATTTCTCAGACTTGCAGTGACTACAATTTGCATGTCTATGAAGTCAAAGATTCATTGACTTGTACTGGACTTGCTTTTATGTTATACACATATATGATTTGCATGTTTGCAGAGACTTTAACTCACAGATTCATGATGCAGAACTTCACAGATATGTGCAATACAGTTTGAAGTGATTCAATATGAGATGCGTGTCCATTTCAGTTTACCGAGGCACATCTTATTGACAACCTCTTTATCTAGTTTCCCTCACTTATTGACTTGACCAAAATATCAAACCCCATTTTGTTAAGCACTATTATGGATGGAGGGTAGTTGCTGTACAGAGATTAGACCTCTCTATATAGAGACGCCACTGTTCCCATTCTCATAATTGTGTAATCTTAGAGATAGTTTCCAAAGCAAACTTCAAGCTACTTGCTTCCGAAGTGGAAAGCTTCACTATTCCCTTGCAGAAGGATAATGATATCCAGGATGTGGAATCCTACAGCAGGCACTCTATATGTATCTTCAGGATTGCATGGACCGTGCTATCCCAAATAAAATCAAGGCTCCTTCCTCAAGCAAGAAGAAACCAGTCTGGTGGAGCCATAAGCAAACTTTACAATAAAAGGAGGAGACTTATACAAAAATAGGCCAAATCTCAAGTAGAAAAATCATCCCTGATCAGCATTAGTAAGAAATTGAGGTCCCTCATCAAGTCAACTAAAGCTAATTTTGAAAAGAAAGTTGCCAAGGATGCCAAGGATAACCATAAGGCCTTCTATGGCTACATCAAAAACCTAAGTGGCAACGCTCAGGTCTGTTCTGAGATAGTACAAAATGGAACAAAATACACTGACCCTTCTGACATTGCCAACATCTTGGCTGACAGGTTCAGTGCAAATCCCCCCCCCCCTCACCACCTACAGGGCCTATTACCATTCTAAGGGATTGTGTACATCCTATTATTATTGATACATTAGTTAACAAGGCTCTATCTAAAGCTAAAAACACTGCCTCCATGGGACCAGATGGTATCCCAGGCTGTGTCATACATGAGCTCCAAAAGGAATTAACCCCACATCTTAATACCCTGTTCAGTCTCAGCCTCTCCACAGGATATGTGCCCATAGAATGATGCACGGCAATGGTGGTCATGCTACACAAGGGTGGGGCCACAACTGACCCTGGGAACTACCGACCGATAAGCCTGATCAGTCTGATCTGTAAGGCTATGGAGCGAATCATTATGGAACTCATAAATGGAGAGATTAGGAACCTCCAGTCGCTGGACCCCACACAGTTCGGCTTCGTCAAGGGCAGATCATGCCTCCTGAACCTGGTGGATTTCTTTGAGACAGTTACTCAGGCTATAGATAAGGGAAAGGAGGTACACACGGCTTACCTTGACCTTGCTAAAGCATTTGACACCATTCCCCATTCAGGTATTATTGATAAGCTCACCAGCCTGGGCATAAACCCTTATGTCACAAGATGGATCGCAAACTGGCTCTCAGACAGATCCCATAAAGTAAGAGTAGTAGGATCTATGTCCGAATCCAGACAAGTAATGAGTGGTGTGCCTCAGGGCTCTGCCCTGGGGCCCCTCCTGTTTGGCATATACTTCTCAGAAGTACAGGCAAGCACGGAAGGGCTGTGGCTGACTAAGTTTGTGGACGACTGCAAACTGGTTGCTATAATAGAGCCTCCGGTCAACATGGAGATCCTCCAGAAGGGCCTAAATGAGACTGATGCATGGTGTCAAAGCCATGGTCTCAAGCTAAATGCAAATAAATGCGTAGTAATCCCCTTTGGAAAGAGCAGAGTACCCGGAAACTACAATATAGGAGGTAATACCCTGAAATCTGAAGAAGAAATAAGGGATCTAAGGACCCAAGTAGATAGTCAGCTTTCCTTTAATAACCATGTTGCCAAAGTGGTTAGAAAATCCTTCTATGTGACCCATCTGATCACGAAAGGGTTTGCATCAAGATCTAAGGATGTAATGATGCCCCTCTACTCTTCCCTCATCAGACCCATTATTGAGTACAATGCACCAATTGGAATGTACCTGGCTAGACATCTCCAGCAGCTGGAGAGACCACAAAGGTGCCTAACCAAGAGGATTACTGGCCTCAAACAGTTGCCCTATGCAGCATGATTGAAAAAGCTAAGACTGTTCTCTGTTGCATACCGCTTTCTCAGAGGCGATCTCTGTCTAACGTACAGAGCCATGTCCAACCCAGAATTGTTGAACATGCTCCATCTTAGCAAAACCAAATCTACTCAAGCTACACGCTCTAGGGATATAAACCTCAACAGAACAATGAATAGAACATGCTGGAGGGATAGATTCCCTTCGCATAGACTTCCCTTACTATGGAACAGGGTCCCAATCTACATAAGACAGAGCCCCTCACTATACCTCTTCAAGAGAAACCTTGATGAGTGGATGGGTAACAGAAAGTTCACACCGGGGATCACACCAACAGCACTACTAGATAGGGGCCAAGGGTACTAGCTGCTAGTACAAGGGTCTAGGGAACTACTAAAGGGGCAGTGAATACCACACAATGTGGCTGGGCTAATATATGCTTTCGGGCAGATAGCCCAGTACCAACCTATGAACCTATGAACCTATAAGCAGCAAGAGATGTGGGAGATGTCATCTACCAGATTGGGGGGGAGTGCATTGGGCTAACACCCCCTGGTAAAAATGCACATTTTCACATGTTTTGACTAACTGTAGATAATCTGAAATGGGAAATAGAAAATTTACCCCAGGATGCCCTCTGTACTACTAATGGACAGAGGCAGCCCCTAAATGCTTTACCCATGCATGTCCCCTCAAATTATCTATGGTATAATTCCAGTTATTCTCCTTAACTTCTTTGAGTCAGTCACCAGAGCTGTGGATGAGGAAAAGGCAGTTCATACAGCCTACCTTGATCTGACCAAGGCCTTTGATAACATCCTTCATTCATGAATTATTGATAAACTTGCCAAACTAGGTATCAACCCCTATATCATTAGGTGGGTTGCAAACTGGATCACAGATAGAACCCACAGTGTGAAAGTAGTGGACTCCAAGTCAGACTGCCCGCCAGTCACGAGTGGAGTCCCACAGAGATCGGTCCTGGGTACTTTCCTGTTTGGCATCTACTTCTCAGAAGTTTAGGCCAACACAAGGGGACTCTGGCTGACCAAGTTCACAGATGACTGCAAGCAGGCTGCCATTATTAACTCCCCAAGCGATGCAGACATCCTACAGAAAGGCCTCACTGAGATGAATGACTGGTATCAAAACCATGGCCTTAAGTTTAATGCCAAAAAATGTGTCGTCATCCCCTTTGGGAAAAACTCAGTTTCCACTAACTACCACGTCGATGGGAGCCCACTGAACAGTGAAGGCCTTATAACAGATCTGGGGACACAGGTTGACAGCAACCTCTCCTTTGACCACCACATTGCCAAGGTGTTCGGAAAGTCCTTCTATGTGGCACATCTCATTACGAAGGGTTTTGCATCCAGGAAGAAAAAAGTCATCATCTCTCTCTACTTTTCCCTCATTAGACCATTCATTGAGTATAGTGCCCCATTTAGCATGTACCTCCCTAGACACCTGCAACAGCTGAAGAGGCCACAAAAGTACCTCACAAAGAGGATCCTAGGCCTTAAACACATGTCCTACACATTCAGACTCAAAAACTCCAGCTATTCTCTGTCTTATATCATCTACTAAGAGGCGATCTCTGCTTGACTTACAAAGCCATGTCTGACCCAGCTCTGTTAGAAATGCTACATTTAAAGTAATCCCAATTCCTCCACACCACATGCTCCAGAGGCCTCAACCTTATTGTCACAATCAACAGAACATGCTGGAGGGACAGGTTCATAACCCAGAGACTGCCCATGCTCTGGAATAGACTTCCCATACATGTCAAGTAGAGCACCTTGATGAATGGATGGGAAATAGAAAGTTCACCCTAGGGGTCACTCCATTGGCTCTACTTGATAAAGGCACTGGGAACTAACATTGAGCAGCATGATGCCAGGGCACTTCTATGGGCTAGGTTTGTAAAGGTTCCAGGGCCCTTAGCCTAATACACACCTATGAACCTATGGTAATATCCAATTATTGACAATGCAATGGTTAAGACTAATCTTTATCTAAATGGGATAGTTTAACAGAGATCAAAATGGAAAATTTGGCTTGGCTTAAAATGCAACACAAGGCAGCTAGACTAATACTTACCTATGAACCTATGAAATAAGTCCAGCATTGTGTCCCTTAATTTTGGGGATTATTAATGACTAGGTCTTGTCAATGGACTAAACTCAAGGAGCTGTTGTCACAAATTTTCCATCAAGGTTCCAGTGACCAGAAGCCATAAAGAAAAGCTCAAACTCTAATATTTCATTTATCATCTTTCAACAACACTCTGTTATTTACTAGAGTAGCTGTGAAGTAGGACTTTACATCTCATACTGAACATGATATGAAATTACAAATGCTTAGCTTCACTGTACTAAAATGAAGACAAGATAAGACAAAAGGTTCCATCACCAGTTCAGGTACATTGCATATTTTATGTTGAAATGTGTTTGCATCACTTAACCAACACGGATGAGAGAGTGTTTGAATTACTCTAAATAATATAAAATTACTATAGAGACACACATCTTCACAATTATTAATCACATCGATGAAACCCATTTGTCTTACCATGGAATCAATGCAGTTCACATCTTTAGTAATGATAATGCAATTTGTCAGTCAGAAATATCAGTAAATTACCTCTGTATTGAAGTAGTAACTGTTTGATGACTTGGGTGATGGATTTGTACAAATTGTAAAAGAAAATAATGAAAAATGTGCTGCCATAATACTGCTATATAGTTCTGCATGAGTATAGAAATATGGTTATAATCAGTGGGACTGTCAGATTTACAATTCTCAGTGGGAAGGAGAATGAAGACAAAGTTAACTATCTCATCCTTTTTAATTCAATCAGAAAAAAAATGTCCATTTAGCCGAGCAGAAAGCTCAGCAAAACAACAAAGCCAGAAGTTGCATTATTATAGAACATCTAAGGCATTGTCTACACTGCAGCCTGGAGAGAGAGTGAGAATCCAGAATCTATCTGACAAACACTTCATACAACAAGAAGCCATTGTGATTGATCTAGCATGTACACCAAGTATCTTCAATGTTAAAGCTCGTGAGGGTCTAAGACTTAGATGCAACTGAAAGCATTTATAGAGCACTGGACTATTCTCAAACCAGACTGCTTAAAGATCTAAAGGAAATGCAACTCAACAGGATGTGATACATGCAACAGAAAAAGAGGCTGGTCGAGACATTCAACAGTCCTGATCAGAATTCTGTATCATCCAGCCTGATGCCTGATTTGAGGGAAGCGTCTACATCACAGGATGATGATACGACAGGATGTGACTGATTTATAGACTATGGCCTCATCATATCCTAGTGACTATCAAGTAGCCAGATTTGGCAGACTCATAACAGGTCATGCAAATGAACTGCATTGTAGCATATTATGGTAGGAAAGACTGACTTATAAAGCTACTGTCCAAGTCTTGCAAACTCTTGTTGCATATTATTCATTGAATTTGAAGTTATAGAAATACATTGCCTTATTTTGTGAACCCATACAAAGCATATGATTCTGTATATCATGTGATGGCACTAGTACAGTATAGTGTAGTTTAGTATTGTATAATATAGCCCAGTATAATTTAGTATAATACAGTATAGTATAATATAGCATAATACTGCATAGAGCATTATGTATTTTGTGGCTCCCTACTGAAATGATGGCACTTGTAGACAGACCAAAAAAAAAAAAAATCAAAAATCTAGGAGAAGAGCAAATCTTGAGCATTGGTCTTTTCCTTTAAACCTTTTTTTTTTTGGAAGTGGGCATGTCAGAGATTACCATGCCTGGAAGGCTAGGAGGAAAAGAGAATATTTCCAGAAATGGTGATCACAAACTTGGAATATGCAAATCCATTTTTTGGCCATTCAGTCTCTGTGTTTCATGACTCTCTGTCTTGGGGTTCCCGACATTTCAAATGCTTACCTTATTTTATCTGTATATAAATGCCAAATATTTATGTTAAGGAGAGGGATGCAAAGTATAGTGTAGTGTAGATTTAAATATCCCATATTGCCAAGCATGAATGTAGAATGGCAGTTGATGTCTTGTTTTTCACGTGCTGCCATGAAAGTAAAGCATGTGGTTCTACAGTTATCGACTCCTGGATGCATGGAGATGGACTGTAAGTAGAAAGTGAAAACGGACCAAAACAACAACGTTACATGTATCTTCTCTAGTGAGTGAAGGATTTTGACAAGATACACTTTCTTAATTTTGCTGTGTTTACCATTAACTAGATTTATTTTTATTGGAATATTAACCTCTGGTGAATTTGCTTGTAATATGATTGTGTCTGCCCTTGTTTAGCTCACAGGGATTAATCACATTTAAACTTGGATATTTTATCTGGGCCTGAAACTGGTGCTGTACATTTTCTTCTCTTAATACTAACCACTTTGGCTAACATAAGGATGCCATCTCTGAAATTATTGCTATCTTCTGAATTTTGTTACTGCTGCTGCTTTTATCACAATCCTAAAATAAGATTAACTCAGTTAGTGGATTAAATGAAAATGCACCCTACTCAAGTTAACTATAAACATTTTTCAGTATCACTATAACATAGTATGTCTCTTCATTTGGAGGTAGCACAGGGAGTATCCTCTTGACAGATAAATCTTTCTTATTTTTCCTTTTTTATTTTGCCACCCTTCCTTTCTTTAACTAACTGGTCTCCTCAGATTGAATATTATCACTGGCAGTTAATCAGAAGTTAATGAATTATGTAGACAACCCATATTTTATAAATCTGAAAGAGGATGTGTCTCTTTCACATTTTTCACACTGTTAACGCATCTCTAAGTTCTTTCTAAACTGTGTTTCAGCGCTGCTCCTCAGTCTGAAATAAAGTCATGAAGTCTTAGTATTAAGTGAAAGTCATCTTTATTTCTTTGGTCTACATTTAAGCATGTCTTCCCTTTCAGTATTGTATTTAGATTATCTAGTTTATAACAACTGGAGCAATATCCATTGTATAGATCTTGTAAGCATTTCATAAAGAATCCACAAGAAGAAGATTGGGAATTTATATTTAAAGGACTTTTTAGAACATAAAGACTAACGTTGGTATTCAAAAAGGCTAACAGTGATACAAAAGTCTTAATGCCAAAGGTTTTCACTCTGCAGTAAGCCTGAGTGATTAAAGGGCACTGTTGTTTAATGTTGGCAGTGTCCTTAGCATGGACAGCAATCTCATTGCAAAGCTGCATGCAAATGTGGCAGTCTAATGAAGTTGTTGTTGTTGTTTGTCTTTCGGCTTTTCCTGGTTAGCGGTCGCCACAATGGAACTCTGGTCCGCTAATGATTAGCAGTTGTTTGTTTTTTTTTTTTTTTATGGTGTCGAGTTGCCAGCCCGACGCCCAACCTTCAACGAAGGCACGCCCATTTACACATGTCTTTCGAACGCCCACTCGACCGCGGGGAGGACATGCAGACTCCACACAGAAGGCACTCCCAACCCAAGGCGAGAATCAAATGGGAGAATCTCTTGCTGTGAGGCAACAACACTACCGCTTTACCACCGTGGAAGTATGGCAGTCTAATGAAGTGTTAATGCAAATTAGCCTTTTGCTCTCTCCTGGGAATGACACTGGAATACAGAGTTTTTTTTTTTTCATGGGGGGAGTGAATGCAGTCTTTCAAAAGTGTTTACTCATTCAGTCCAATAGAATCTTCATGAATCATACTGCAGCTGCTAGTAGGTATCACAGAACTTACCCTATATGTCAATGTCAAAGTCAGAGTAAACTTTATTGTCATTTAGAACTACACATGTGTACCCTAAACAAAATTTTGTGCATCAGCTTAATTTTTGAGATTACAAAGAAAAGTGAAATAACACATACAAGTGAAGGAATGAACATAACTAACAAATACAGTACTACTCTCAATACATGCAAGAAAGAGCAGAGACACTTACCAGCAATCATATATGAAAAGAATACCCTTTTCTGAGTAAAATTAACTACCCTATTTAAAGTAAAACAAAACAACTTTTGAAATGCCTAAGTTACTTGGCTAATATTGCACTTGAGTGAGTTAAATAATACTGACTATGGATATATTGAATAAATACTGCACTTACTTGGAATATATGTAAGTATATGTTGCACAAATAAATAAAAATCGACTTATTATGTGCCCAGACCTCTGGGACTAGTGCCCGAGTTTAGAAGTCTAATCACTGAAGGGTAAAAACTGTTACTGAATCTTGTAGTCCTGTAGAGGATGCTGAGATATCTCCTGCCCGATGCCAGATGCGTAAATATTGCATGTGCAGGACGCATGTTGTCCTATATTATTTTGGTGGCCTTTCAGATGCTTCTTGCAGAATAAAGATGCTGTATTGATGTAATACTGCAACCTGTTACCTTCTTTGCAACCCTCACCACTGTTTGCACACCTTCCTTTCTGTAACTGTGTAGCTTCCAAACCACACTGTGAAGTTGCAGTTCAGGATGTTCTCTATTGCACCTCTATAGAAGGTGGAAAGAATATGAGGAGGAAGCTCAGCTTTTTTCAGCCTACTTAAAAAGTGGAGGCATTGGTATGCTTTCTTGACCAGTTGGCTAGTGTTTCCTGACCATGAGAGATCCTCTGAAATGTGCACACCCAGGAATTTCATACTCTTAACCCTCTCCACCCTCTCACCATTCATCCTGAACACTGGCTGGTTTGCTCTCTTTTTCCTGAAGTCAGTGATAATCTCTTTGGTCTTGCTTACATTCAGGCCAAGGTTGATCCTCTCGCACAAACTGATCAGAGATGCCATCTCCTGTAAGTATGCCCTTTCACAACTGTGATGTCATCAGCAAACTTGATGATATGGTTGTACCTGTGCTTAGTATAGCAGTCGTGGGTCAGGATGGTGAATAACAGTGGGCTAAGAACACATCCCTGTGGAACTCTGGTGTTAGTCATGATGCACTTTGATGTGTTCTTACCTGAACACACCCTCTGTGGTCTCTCGATCAGGAAGTCCAGGATACAGTTATAGAGATGTTTACTGATTCCTAAATATACTAGCTTTTCTATCAGCTGCATTGGTACCACCGTATTAAATGCAGAGCTGAAGTCTATGAACAGCATCAGCACATAGTTGTCTTTGCCTTATAAATGCTCAAGGGAGATACGTAGTGCTATTGATATGCCTTCAGCTGTGGAACGGTTAGCTCTGTACGCAAACTGCTGAGGGTCAAAATCAGGAGGTAGGCATAATGAGAGATGCTGTTTGATCAGCCACTCAAAACATTTCATAACAGTGGATGCCAGAGCAACTGGTCTGTAGTCATTAGGGCTGAAGAAGGTGGTTTTCTTAGGTAGTGGGATGTTGTTAGTTTCCTTGTAGCATGAAGGTACTTTTGCCATGGCAAGAGAGGTGTTAAATATTTCTTTGAGCACTGTGCATAGTTGATCAGCACAGTCTTTTAACACCTTGCACAATATGTTGTCTGGACCAGCAGCCTTCCTGAGGTTCACTCTCCTTAGCTCTCTTCTTACCTCCTCCGTGCTGAGGCTGAGTACTGCATCCTTCTCATCAGTGGGTACCTTTAGTGCCAACCTGTTATTTCTTTCCTCAAATCTATAAAAGAAGATGTCCAAACTGTCCAGAAATGTGATGCTGTCTGCACACTCTGTTGGCCTGATTTTGTAGTCAGTGATCTCCTGTATGCCTTGCCACAGTCTCCTTGAATCTTTCATGTCTTCAAAGTATATGTTCAATGTGTGTACATGTCTATGTGCAGATATGTATGTGTGTGTGTGTGTGTGTGTGTGTGTGTGTGTGTGTGTGTGTGTGTGTGTGTGTGTGTGTGTGTGTGTGCATGCATACGCCTGGGTGGTGGTACTGTGGTGGTGAGTATAATGAGCCTATCTCTGTATCACTTTATGTGAGGGGAGAGCATATGAATGAGTATATGAGCCTGTCTGTAGGAACTTGTTTGCTGCTGCTATGTGAGTACAGATGTTTGTGTGTGTGTGTGTGTGTGTGTGTGTGTGTGTGTGTGTGTGTGTGTGTGTGTGTGTGTGTGTGTGTGTGTGTGTGTGTGTGCGTGTGTGCGTGTGTGTGTGCAAATGTCTGTGTGCACATGTGTGCAAATGTCTGGGAGTGTATATGTTTGTGTGTGTGTGTGTGTGTGTGTGTGTGTGTGTGTGTGTGTGTGTGTGTGTGTGTGTGTGTGTGTGACTGTGTGTGTTGGGAGGGGCTTGTGCTACTTTGGTTGTACATGGACTGGTAGGCAGTATGCTAGCAAATTCAGGTCTGACAGCACAATCTTCGATACAGAGACATGTTGATTAGCTGCTAATGATGTGTTTTTCTGTGCATCTTTAACATTTCTCTGAATTGTAGATTCTCACAATCATGCTGTTTGACAGGCACACATTACCCAATTAGGGCTGGTGTGAAGAATCAATTTGGGTCCCAGGGAAAGTTCCTTCATAACCACAAAATGAAATAAGCTGATATAAAATAAAAACATAATGACATTTTCTAAATCTGAATAAAACAAATTAGAAAATTATACAGAGCAGTCTAATATAAAATAAGTATTCATATTTTATTTAAACAAACAAAAATGCAATACAAAACTAATTACCAAAATAAAAACACATATTTCTTATGAATTTAATTGATGTTTATAATAAGGACTTAAATAATACTTAAATATAATTACACATAGTAAAAATATTACTGCATATGGACTACACTTATGTGATGACCAAATCATAGAAAAAAAGTTACTTTGTTTAAAAGTACCAAACTAATGCTAAAGAAGAATTATTTGATTAAAGTTCTCATTTACAAAAAAGATGCAGATATATTGGTTCATTGTTTATTACAAAAGACATTGGGCCGGATTCACGATGGCTTGCACGGAGTCTAATAGTAGAGTAAGACTCCGTGCAGCCATCATGTCTGATGAGCGATCCAGGAACAGCCTGTAGGGGCGTGTAAGAGAGCTCCTAAAATGGCTCTTACATGGACAGGGCAGGGATATGCAAATTACCTCAATTACAGGAGAAAGGCATGCAAATGAGGTAGATTTGCGATTCAGGAAACCCGTACCTGTCCGAGTAAGAGCAGTGTTATTTGCAGAAATGTACTCAGTTGACAACTGAGTACCATTCTGCAAATAGCAAAACAGAGCCATGACAGCTCCAAATAAAGGTTGCATCCAGTGCAGGAAGCATGCCAATGGCCAAATATATGGCCAGATGCAATATAAAAATAAAAATATATATTTTTTTGCCGATTTCCGATGTTTAAGCATAGCGCAGCGCCGTGCAAACGGGCTGTGCTCTAAAACCCAGAATACTAAAAATTAAAACCCACAAATGTGGATTTTATAGAAATTGTTAATGTACAATGCAAGGGAATGGCAGGCTGAAGACAACATGGCCACCGAGTAGTGGTTGCTAAGGGGAGAAGCTCAGTCTAAGACATGTAACCAAGCATTAGTAGGCAATCCTATGTAAATGAGTGTTAGGATAGTGAATCGCAAGTTTACATAGCAAATGAGGACAGTCAGTGGAGTTTAGGAGTAGGATATGGGGAGTAACAGAGTAGAAGCTAGGTGACATCACTGGGGGGGTATGCATGAAAGAAGTGAAGCTCATTGGAGCAGAGTGGCATGTGTCAGCTGTCATTTATACATCATGGAAAGAGGTGTGTCAACATGTAGGCTAGAGAAAGGCAAGAAATGGAAGGTGTATGCCATGGATAACCCCAAAGTTTCTTGCTGAGTGGGTATGCACGCGTGTGTGCACCTGTAAACCCGAGTAAGACAGTGTGCGCGTGTGTAAGCGTGAGTGTGAGCGTTTAAGCCGGAGTAAGCATGTATAAGGCTGTTTAAGGAATTGTAAGCATGTTTGTGCTGCTGTGCACACGTTTTAACCCAAATAAGCAAGTTTTAGTCCATGTAAGCATGTGTGCATGCATGTTAGCAGCTGTGCGTCTGTTTGTGCTTGTGTGCACGGTGCTCCCCCCTGAGGAAACAGAAAGGAAATAGGAAGCACAACAAATAGTAGGAAGCTACCAGGGAGTACTAGCAGAGCTAGCAGGTGAAAACAATCAGAATCAGGCAATTACACAGGCAGTACACTATCCCAGCCCAGCCTAGCACTTAAAACTCTGCAAACAACAGTCCATTATGTTTCTCACAAGAGACACTGCAGTAAGCTAATAGAAGTGAAAACTGAAAAAGCTTTACTGAGACAAAGAAATGTTAGGGGCTGCCATTGCTGTTATAAGGCGACATATGCAACATGCTGAGGGTGGTGACAATGGAAATGCTGCAGGACAACCCACAGTGAGGAGACGGAGAAGAGTGTACAGGCCCAGGGTAACCTACAAGGGGCTACATGAGCTGGAGATAGTGGAGCGCTATAGTGTCGACAGTGACCTCCTGCAGCAAATTGTTGAGCTGTGCAGGCCACTCCTCACACACAAAACAAACAGAGGGGAACCCATCCCAGTGGAAACCAAGGTTTGTGTTGGCCTAAGAATACTAGCAACAGATACCTTCAAGAGACCAACTGGTGATATGATGGGGATATCACAGGCATCAGCATCCAGGGTACTACACCAGTTTCTGGATGCCATGTCAGCACATGTCGGTGGTCATGTATATTTCCCCAATTCCCGTGAGGTATTTGCCAGCAATATGCGTCTCTTCCAGCAAATAGCGGAATACCCTGAGGTAGTGGGTGCAATAGACTGCACTCACATATGCATCAAAGCACCAGCCAGCGAGCAGGGTAGGGTCTACTTCAACCACAAGGGCTTCCCCTCCATCAACTACCAGGTCATGTGTGATGCCCAGGACATAATACTGAATGTGTGTGCAGGCTGCCCTGGAAGCTACCGTTATTCCCATATCTGGCATCTGACACAGCTGTACCAGACATTTGCCAATGGGAACATCCCACATGGTCACCTAGTGGGGGATGCTGGCTATGCACTGGAGCCATGGCTGATAACACCCATCAGAAATGCACACACACCTGAACAGGAATGCCATAATGAGGCACGCGGACAAACACGTAATGTAATAGAGCATGTGTTTGGGCTGCTCAAGTCACGGTTCCGGTGCCTGGACACATCTGGTGGAGCCTTGCAGTACTCACCAACTACATGTACCCAAATTGTCATGGTATGTACTATGCTACATAATATGATCCTGTGAAAACAGCTGCAGCAGGACCAGCATAGGCCTGGGTCAAACAGCCCCCCACCATTGCCAAGGCCATCACAGGCAGAGCGTGACTCTGAGGAGGAACAACCTGAGCCTGCCCCAGTAGGCAGAAGGAGGTATGCCCAGTATGCTTTGGCCTTGGCAAAGAGGCAACGCATAGCACATACACTGGCTCAGTAGGAACTCTGGAAATGATACCTCTCTCTGACTCGCACATAAAGTAAAAGGGATGCCTAAGTTGACACTACCTGCTTCCAAACATGTGCAGGGAGTGTAGTATGTGCATCCGACATAGGCAGCCCTGCAGCACCACCTAAGGCATGAATGCCATGTGTTAAGCAATATAAAGCAGTGCTAAACAGCAATTACCACCATGTAGTATATGCAAACAAAATCGCATACACCAACTAGCACAACTGTGGTCAATGTTCAGTAATATTGGGCAACGTCCAGCAATGTTGGTGAATATTGAGCAATGTCGGACGAGCCTGGTCTAAGTAGGGCATAGCTGAACAAAAGCCAACATGCTCATATTTGCTTAACAGGCCCTTAAGCAGTCTGGTCTGCTCAGTATGAAAATATAAAGCAGTGATGGGCCTCGAACCCAGGATACTATGCACTATAGCCAAAGTACTGAACCACAAAACCATAACAGTATTGCAGTGGTCCACCTGTATGACAGAATGTTGATAAGTCTATGCAAAGTATTCCATGGAAACCCTGCAGACACAGCATAATCCATGTTGAGTTATGACACAAAGGTGAGTCCTGCAGTGAGAACATAACCTGACTTCCAACACACACAATATAAATGTTAATATTGGTCATGTTCGCACACATCAACAAATGTAGTGGACCTCAGATAGCAACATAATGAAGGGTCACACTGGGCATGCTCACACACTTGAATAAATGAGACAAATGTCAGGCAACAAAACATGGAATGGCAGAACTGGGCATGCTCACACACTTAGGCCATGTCTGAGTACAGCAGTGGGCCACGCATATCTGGCAGTTGCATGTGTTAACCCAGGAACCTGTCACTATACAGCAATCTGCCCTGTGCACACAGTTATATGACAACATGCACATCTATAATATAGTGGAACCCTGTCATAATCAAATATGTTCTGCAGATACCGAAGTTGTTCATGAAAACTGGTAAAGCAAAGATGATAAAGACCTGCAAACAGTATCAGCAATAAACATTGTGCATCTTGAACATTAGCATAGGTTCAGAGGTCGATACTAGGCTATCTGCCCTAGGGTATATACAAGCCTAGCCAGAATGTGTTTGGCATTCGCAATGCTGTCAGATTACTACACTCTGTGTCTGAATAGTAGGTCACAAAAGATAGCCCATGTACGTTTAGGCTAGTGTGTCTCAGTCTAGCAGGGACACACAAGATATCCCAGGGGTAAATATATGATCACCCATACAGTCATTAAGATGTCTCCAGTAGGTGGTCAGTGGGTGGCTCTGCCTATGTGAAACTGGGATTACATTCTCCAGTGAGTGGGGCCTCTGGGATAAGAATCTGTCCCACTACAATGTCCTATTAACATCTGTGCTGAGGTATACATCCCTGGAGTGTGTAGCTCCAAGGGAGTTGGATATCCTGAGGTGGAGCATGTCCAGTAATTCTGGGTTGGGTATATTTGTAAACAACAGGCACACATAATATCTCAGTAGGTGGTAAGCGACTGAGTAGAGCTGGAGTTACTGCATCTGAACTATGCAGGGCATCTGTGTGAGTCCCTAGATCTGCTTGGTGAGGACCTTCCATGGCCAGTACAGTTGCTGCAGGTGTCAGGTAAGGTACACCCCAAATGTGGCATTGTAACCAAGCATGGATGTGATGAGTATAGGGGCACAATGACCTCACTCCATCTAGATGTGAAACCATATGGGATAAGGTGGTCCACATAGAAGGTGTGTTCAACCACTTTGGCAACGTGAATGTTAAAGGCGACAGTACGAACAAGTCATGTCCCCAAATCCCTAACAACTCCTACCATATGTAATGGAGTACTACCTATGTGGTAATGTGTGGGCATGTTGTTATTCCCAAAGAGGATGACTATGCAACTAATGGCATTTAGCTGTAGGCCATGGCTCAGGCACCAGTCATCCATCTCTGTGGGACCCTGATTGAGTATGCATGTGGCAGCTGGAGAGTTGATCATGGCACCCAGTTTGCAGTCAAGTGCAAACATGTTCAGTCATATTCCCCCTGTGGTAGCCTGTATGTAAGACAAATATATACTGAACAAGAGAAGTCCCAGGACCAAGCCGTGTGGGATGCCATGTGTAACTGGTGTATAGTCAGACATGGCACCTGCAATTCTGACCATGTGGGTGCTATCCCTGATCTAGGTATCAATCCATTGTGTGAGATATGTGTCCATATTGACGCTGGTGAGCCTATGCATAATGGCCCAGTGGGTTATTGTGTTGAAGGGTTTTGCAAGGTTCAGGTAGGCTGTGTGGACAGCCATCCCTATGTTGATGAACCTGTTAGCCATTTAAAGAATACAAACAGGTTCAAGAGGCAAGATCTGCCCACAACAACGCTGAAATGTGTAGGTTCCCGATGTCTATGTGTATGAGTCCTATGATAATACGCTCCATAGCTTTGCAGAACAGGCTACATAGGCTTATAGGGCAATATTGTCTGTGGTCCACTGTGGCACCAACTCTGTGGAGTGGGATCACTGTCGCAGTACACCATTCCTTGGGTACATATCCTGTGGTAACTCCGATATTGAAAAGTGATGTAATGTGAGGGTTGCGTCTGTCATGATGCTCGTGTATGATGCAGGCTGGGACACCATCTGGTGACATTGATACTGTGATGTACGCTGTGGGGAGGGCAGCACTCACCTGTTACTGTGTGATGTCAGGGAGGGTATACTCTGTTGGGATGGATATTTGTTCCTTAGGGGGGATGGGTGGGAGACATCTGCACTGAACCTGTTTGCCAGGATGTAGGCAATGCCAGTGGGTTCAGGGTAAGTTTAGTCAGTATGCAGTAACTCACAGCATATCAGTGAGTGTCCACCCAGGTTCCTGACATAACTGAAGAAGGCCATGTGATAGTCCTATGCATCTCTTGCAATTGTCTGGTAGAAGTGGCCCTCAGAAAAGTCCATGCGTGATTGTAGCTGTCTGCTAGTACAGATCACAGATGCCTTGACAGTCTGGGATTGTGCTCTACCATGTAGTAGCTTCCTCCTGAAGTTGTACAGCTTATTAATGGCTGGGGTCTACCAGACAGGTCCCCTGCCATTGTAGTAGTGGATCCTGTTGTTATTTGGGATGGCACAATCCATGCAGTCCACTAGGTGTCCATAGAATGTGTATGTAAAGGATGCAGCAGTGTGAGCCATATATGCCACTGTCTCAGGATCTCTGAAGGATACTACCGTGCTTCGGTGAAGTGAGATGTTGGCTCATGAGAAGTTCACCAAGATTACCCAGGATGGGTGTGTGGAGGGTATATGTATGTCCTGTGAGATACGTGTATGTTCTGACCTTACCAATGAGGGGTATATCGCTGGTGTGGAACATAGAGTCCCCATGTTGGTGATGATCAGGTCCAATATGTATTCCCCCTTGTGGCTGTGCTGACTGGTTGTGCCATAGCATATGAGTCCACAAACTGTAGCGACTGTTGGGTGAGGGTGTCGGGGCTTAAGTAGTATCCCCAGTCAATATTTGTGTATATGAAGTCACACAATATAATGGTGTTTGTGGAGACCTTCATGTTCTCCATAGTTCCCATAAAAGCCGAGTGTGGTTCCTGAGTTTGGGAGTGTGTTCTGTAGCAGACAACAAACTGAAAGGCAGTATTGCACAATGGTAGTTGTATATGTATGGTCTGTGATGCTTTGTGCAGTGCTACTAACCTGGAGGTGTGTGTATCTATGATGTATATGGATACACCCCCTAGTTGTGTTGTCTGTTCCAAGTCTTGTTGTCAGACAGCATGGTATGAAACATAACCTGGTACTGCTGGTGTGCATAAGCGAGCCTGAACCAGGTGTCTGTCAGTGCACAGATATTGCTATCCTCCATACTGAGGAGAGTCCTGAGTGGCCACAATATGAGGTTAACACAACTGTTGTTGAGCAGCATTACACTTTCATTTAACCTGTAATGTCTATGGAGGTGGGTTTGTCTTCTGAGCCCTGCTTAGAAAAGGCACTATGGTGGTAGCAAGAGCCTTAGCCAGCATTCCAAAGTCCAAGGGTGACAGTTGCAAGCTGTCCATAGTGAAGCTATGTGGCATGTTGAGTATGTCACCATACGCTCACAGACACTGTATCCCCTATGAATGAAACAAATTTGTTAGGCAACTGTTAAATGTGATATGTGTGTTCGTATACTGTGACATCATAATTGGTGGGTGTAAGATGCTAGACAAGGTCAGGGTCATACTGGCCTGGGCTACATGATCAGAGTGTTCCTCCATGTATCATGTCATGTGGTCCAGGGAGTAACGTCTGAGGTTATACACACCGGCATGGACAATGATGGTGCCAGTCTTGTACTTGCTTTGGAGTGACCTGACTGCCTGTGTTATGCGGCAGATCCTGGCACCCAACAGACAGCCCAAAGTGACTATTCCCTTGTTAGGGCTGGTGAGTGGTACGTCAGTGTGTCTGACAATAAGTGTCACCTATTACAAGTGTATTAGGTGTGTTGTTTAGCCCGAAGGGCAGCGACTGTGTGGCACACTGACATTGTGATATGTGGGTATTGTAGTGGGGTAGCAGGTGTGTGTGTGTGTCTGCTTTGGAGGTCTCTGCTGCTTAGGTAGAGTACATTTACAGCATCTGAGTATGTCTATGTGTGCTAATGTGGTTTGAGTGCTGTTGCTAGAGGATATGTGAGACTGATATGTAGTGTGTGTGGTTACCTTCACCACCTGATAGACTGTGCCAGTCATGGGTCGAGAGAGTTCAGCTCCCTGTATGTCTATATAGGTACATCTCACACATATATCTGAGTTTGTCGGGAGGAGGAGAGGGTTGTCTGTGTACATGAGGCAGATGTGACAAAGTGTCAATATCACAATATCCACCAGCTGGACTGAAGACTGCACACAAAACCCACCCCTGGACATGGCAGGATATTATCATGACATACTCTGTAGCCTGATCACAAAGGATCAGTAGGGTGTTAGGCGTGTAAAAGAGTATAACAGGGATCAGTGCTCATGTTCGTTGGTATTTTGTAAAGAGTAGCTGAGAAGGAGTCCAGAATGAATCATTACACCCCCTTCAGCTATGTCATAAATATCAATGTACACCCATATATGTCCTGAGTCAGGGCCAACTGTACCTTAGTGACAATGCCGACATCATGACAGACAGACCCATATGTACATACCCATCCCCCCTGACAACAGTCCACATCATCATACAAGGAGATATCACATGTAGAATGGATGAGCAGCTACCCCCACTGCCAAAAGCATGGCAGCAGGTGAAATACATAGATTCCCAATATGTGTCATGCACAAACTACAGAACAAACAGATCATGCACCTGAACAGTCAGCTGAGCCTCACCCCCTACACAGGAATGGAACCATTGAATGTGTCACAGCTACATATGGCACTCCCCACAAGTGTTGGTGCACAACACACCATAGGAAGTCAAGTCCAGTACGCCTATGGGGTCTGATCTGCAAGGTCATGGAGTCCATCATGGTTGCAGTCATAAACAGCTATTGGAAGCTGACATACACACAACCCTACCAACTGTGGTATATTCATGTGCGGATCATGGTTTCCAAACATGCTAGACTGTTTGCAAGGCAGCCACCCAGGACATACATCAATGAACACATCTACACATGTGTCACATAGACTTTGAATAGCCCTTTATCAACATCCCAGACACATGTAGTATCCAGAAAACCAAAAAGTTGTGCATAAATATGAGTTGACATATGACGGAATGTCAATGTGTCCACAGATAGATCACACAAGGTAAGGATTCTGAGGTCTTGTTCAAGCTGTTGACACCTGCTGACCCACATGGACCATTCCTGGAATGGCATAAAACAAAGTGTACACACATCACCATGTCCAGTCTGATGATGTCACCATCCTATAAATACAGCAGGAGAAGGAAAACCAGCCAATAAAGCAAATAGCGTGCTGTGTTAATGCGTCTCTTTCCAGTATCATAACATAGCTAGGTAGGGGTTTGAATTCTGCAAACTGTGTGTGTGTGTGGTGGGTGGGTGTGTGTATGTGTGCAGTTTCCTTTGAGAGGTGTTCCCTTTTTGGAGACTGTGAAAACTCACTAAAAAAGGTACATTCCTCTTTGGAAAGTCTGATGATGTCACCATCCTACAAATACAGCAGGAGAAGAGAAGCCAGCCAGTAAAGCAAATATCACACCGTTTTAATGCGTTTGTCTCTAGTATCATAACATAGTCAGGTAGGGGGTTGAATCTTGCAAACAGTGAGTGTATTTGTGTGAGGGTGTATGTCTGCAATTGTCTTTGAAAGGAGTGTCCTTTTTGGAGACTGTGAAAACACATTAAAAGAGGTACATTCCTCTTTGCAAAGTCTGATGATGTCACCATCCTACAAATACAGCAGGAGAAGTGAAACCAGCCAGTAAAGCAAGTAGCGTGCTGTGTTAATGCATCTCTTTCTGTTATCATAGCATAGTTAGGTAGGGGTTTGAATCCTGCAAACAGTGTGTGTATGTGTGCAGTTGTCTTTGAAAGGAGTGTCCTTTTTGGAGACTCTGAAAACACACTAAAATAGGTACATTCCTCTTTGGAAAGTCTGATGATGTCACCATCCTACAAATACAGCAGGAGAAGTGAAACCAGCCAGTAAAACAAATAATGCACTGTGTTAATGCGTCTCTCTCTAGTATCATAACATAGTTAGGTAGGGGTTTGAATCCTACAAACAGTGAGTGGGGGTGTGGGTATGTGTGCAGTCTCCTTTGAGAGGAGTGCACATTTTGGAGACTGGGAAAACACACTAACAGAGGTACATTCCTCTTTGGAAAGTCTGATGATGTCACCATCCTACAAATACAGCAGAAGAAGAGAAACCAGCCAGTAAAGCAAATAGCATGCCGTGTTAATACATCTCTTTCTAGTAGCATGACATAGTTAGATAGGGGTTTGAAACCTGCAAATACTGACTGTGTGTGTCAATGCAGTGTGCGTTTTGCTTTTACCATGGTATGACATAGTATGATGACAACAGTAAGTGCATTGCACACATCACGTATCTGCGTGGCAAATATATATGTGTACATGTCCCCTCAATCAGTACATAGGTATGAAGCCTGCATACTACATGAATGCATTTGTTTCCATTTCCATTGACAGGTTGTGCCAATGCTTCTCAGATCGTAGGTCACATATGTATGTATGTGACACAGCCATCCACTGTCATGTTCTGTGGCCAAGGTCATCTGTGGCACACACACCCATGACAGTTACTTAAGAGTAGTGTGAGTGAGGGTATATGCCTGGGGTATATGTCAGACATGGTCATACACAACAAAGTCTGCCAAGAATGGACAATCTTTATAGGTGCATGACTGCCTTGTGGATATGCATTCAGGCCTCCAAAGTCTTATGTGATACACCTTGGGACTCCACAATACCTATGGATATGTGGATACCAAGGGACACATGACATAACATGGGTCTGTATGTACACAATGGTACCCAACATACATGTTGAGGGCTACCATCTGTGTGGTACTGATGGGATAGTATGTATAGTACATGAGGATGACTATGCCATAGTCGGCTTACTGCTATACAGCATGTATCAGACAGCAGGTATCTGTCTGTATGATACCCTTGTGTAGGATATGCGTCCCATCCAGGGAATGCATTGCAGGCAAATCCATGCATTCCCAGATTTGGATGGACACATCCCTAGTGTGTCTGCATGTACCTAAGGGGGCTATATGACACACAAGTGTGGTCACAGTAATGGGTGGTGGTCATTACCATTGGTTAGTGTTATAGTGTAGTACCGGAAGGATCCAATTGATACTGAGTTCCCTACTACTGTGTGTCATTTGTCAGGACATCATCCAATGATTGCTTATAGTCATGCTGTTGAGGTTGTGTATACTACCAGACCACAAATCATTGACAGATATTAATGGTATCACCCACAGCATAGTGTCAACACATGTCATACACATGTCTACCCATGTTAGTACATAACTGTAGTGAAAGATGCTATGAGATGTTAACAATGTGTACAATAGGGTATGCCACACGTCCCATGTGTCCACTATGCACGTACATCCAGACAGTGTGCACCCACCATGTTCACAGATGTACACTTATTAATCTGTACTGCACACATCACACACGTACTGTCCACTCACTAATACATGCTGGCAACACATCACACATCAGCCAAGTGGCACATGGGTGGATAATACATACTCAGACCTAACAGTGGTGTAAACAATGCTACATTGACAATCAGAGCTTTGATGCATAATGTCTGCTCAGATATACCTACAAGGATGTAGTTACACTTCCTTGTTGACAACTTGCTATTATTGCTACACTGCTATAGTGTCACCCTGTGCATCAGCACCATGTTAGCCTGTCCCTCCATCAATAATGCAGATGACAGGAGGCGGCACAGGTATCATCATATGCACAGGGCATTTTGTTGTTTGCCAGAGCCTGACATAGACCCATTCAATCGACATGTGTGTGTGTGTGTGTGTGTGTGTGTGTGTGTGTGTGTGTGTGTGTGTGTGTGTGTGAGGGACAACAGTACAGCATGGGCCAATGTTGATGTAATATGTGTGTGTATGTATGAGCCCTAGTTGTTTGCTTAATGTGTGTGTGTCTGCATGCACACAGCTCCACCATGTGGCTGCCATATACGGTGGTTTGTGGGACTGCCACAGACTGTACCTGCTAGGCTGTACAGATCACTGTCTCCAGCCACAGACACAGTACCTGTGCCTGGCAGGGGTGCTATGGACAGTATCGGGTACCAACCCTGACTGGGTACTGTCATCAGAGGCAGAGGTATGATGACTGGACCCATGTCCCTGCTGGGACTGGCCAGAACCACGTGCACGTGGTCTACAGGGATGGTCAATGGACAGGCCAGCCCCAGCATTGCTGGGGCTGGTACTGCCACTATGGGAGTGGCTGTGAACAGTGGGACATCCGTGACCACTGCCAGCTGTTGCTGGCATGCTTCCGCGTCGACGTCGCAAATGTCCCACATGGTCCTGGCTCAAGGAAGACATGTTGTGGAGGGCATCTATTGTCTCCCCCAACATCTATCAATGACCTCGGTGAAAGTCCGGATGGCACCGGCAAGGTCACGGATGCTGTCATTGATAGTGGTGTAATGTGCCCTCTGCGCCTTAAGTCCCTGCCTGGTGTACTGTACTGAGCCTACATTATAGCCTGGAACATAGTGGTCATCATAAGACCTGTGAGGGCACGCCTGCCAGGGGCAATATGACCAGTGGTGCTTCCCTGAGAACCCCTGGACCTCCGCCTATGTGGTACTGTTCTGGGTCTATGGCTATGGCTGCTGTGAGGGGATGCAAGTGCCATGGGTACCACACTCTCCTGGTCAATGCCAACTGTATGCTGTCCCTCGCCTATGGCCATTGGTGGTGAGGGATGTAATGGCAGTATGAATGTGTGCATAGATGGGGTTGAATGCTGTGTATGGTCGATTGGAGGACCAACGACAGACCCTGTCAAATCTCCCTGTGCCAAAATACATGTGTCATCATCACCACTATCCATGTCAGTGGCTTCAGGTCACCTGCTGCTTTTGCCAACCCCTAATTCAGCACCTGTGAGAGGAAGACAGGAACACACTTTATGGTCTGCACATGAACACATGCACACATGCACACATGCACACATGAACACCTGCACACATGCACACATGCACACATGAACACAGGAACACAGGAACACAGGAACACATGCACACTCCTCACTACAGCAGATACGCACACACAACAGCAATCCAAAACATACTCAATAGTGGTTGAAGGTGGATGACAGTATCACAAGGCAAATAGTCACCTCACACATGTCAGCATGTAGCAGAATAAGTGTTGATCAAGTCCATGCAGTGTGAGTGTAGACAGCCATAGTTAATGACAGTGTACATGGCTGTGGTGCATGTGTGTACATGTTCAGTGATTGCCTACACCTGGAACATGATGTGTACAAGGACACAACATTTCTGTGCAAGTATTATAAGCTCTGCAATGTCCTGTGCACCATCACTCACAGGTATACATACCATGGCTGCATGTGTTATATGTGTGTCACATGGATTTCCATGTCTGATCGCAGTGTCTGTGTCTGTAGCAGATAATTGTGGACACAGGTGTAGCACATGCATGCTATGTACACACACGGGATGAGTGGTGCATGTGTACGTAATGGAATACCAATCCTGGACATGGGCATTGTAACTCTATGGGGTGTAGTACCATTAGCCATCATCATCATGCATCATGTGGTCACTCAATGCCACTAAAGTGTGCTAGACCACCGCCTAGCATGCTGTACCTGAACCGCAGTGCCATGGTTAAGTTCACAATTACACAGCCACGTTGCACAAGAGTGTGTGAGGTGCCCAATAGGGAGTATTGCCTAGCATGACTGTGTTATGTGTTGAAGAGTGTTGCACAGCCCCATGCTAGGCCCCTACCCCTCAGGTATAATATGTGTGGTGTGTGGATGACATGTGGGATACTGAAGTGTGACCTGGCAGCGGGTGTCCAGTTACAACATGTGTAGCATGTTGAGGTGTACTGCGTATGACAAACGTGTTATGTTGTGTACATGTGTGTCAACTATGCCTATCCAATGTGCAGTATAGTGTTGCCACATTTGTGTCTGATCCTCTGTGCATTGCATGTGATTGAGACAGCTACTGACTTTACTGAGATGTTTAACGTCTCAAAGCAAACATGCACAGAATGCATTATGCATAGGTGTGTTATGTGTACATGGCCTACCCCTCACCTTTGACATGCACATTTCAATACCAATTTTAAAGTGTTAACACACTCATCAGCATCTGCCCTGTTGTCACACCAGAGGGACCTACAAGAATATGACACAGTTTGCTGGAAAATGTCATTCACTGTGGGGTTGAAAATGTGCCAGGCAAACGTTTATTTACAGTTTCAACTGGCAGCACAATGCTCACATTCTACTTCATAATTAAAAACGGGAAATTTTTTTACAGGATGTTACCTCCCCAAATGCATATGCTGGGGGGTGTATGTGAAACATGGATTTTCCCTGAGGCCAAAAAACCCCTTAAAGTTCCTCCACTCTGGGGGGGTCCCCCCACCGGGAATTTTGGTTAGGGAATGCTGCCACTGGCATGTCTAATTAAAACTCAGTGAAAACCCGCTAATTGTCCGGTTATATCCATTCATTTCCCCACAAAAGGGGGCCCCCCTTTTTCCCTGGAAACACAGGGTAAGTGCTAACCGGGTTTGGGTTTCCTGTTCCTCGGGGCTTGTGGGGTTCCAGGCCTCCGGGAAGACAAGTAAAATTTGTGGCGCTGTGGCCAAAAATTAAAAACAGTTCTCCAAATTTGAGTTTGCAAAACACCTTAAAACCCTTCATGTCCCCCCACAACTGGCTGCACCTCATATCAAACCGTAAAAAGTACCCATTTTTTCAATGAAAAAACCTTGCCACGGGGAAAATTAACTTGCTGGTTTGCTGGAAACAGATTATCCGAACCACCCTGTTTTGATCCTCCCCTTCTTGGACTTGTTAAATAGCTGGAACGTTAACAAATTACAGTTGTGGCACACAAATTTAACACAATTTTTTTGGGCTTTAAAGGGCATCTTCCCAAATCAACATTCATACAACAAAAAATGTAACACGTGATTTTTCCGGGACCTTTTTTCCCTATTCAGTACCATGTGGGTATGTAACGGCACGGAAACAACAAGCATGAAAGAAAAATAAATACGTTGTTTACCTAACCAGGTGTCAACTCAAATGTCATTTGGGTTAAGCGAATTTCTGACATACATGTTTTTTTAGTAAAAGGGAACCCCCGTAAACAAGGAATTAAAAAGCCTTTAAACCCCCAATAACACACATCTTTCTCCCCAATAGGACACAAATACCATCGAAAACCTACATGTTCCCCTTACAGACCTTGAAATTACTGTCAACTAACCCACAAGCGGGTTTCCGAGAATGGGGGTTTTTGTGCTTAGGTTACTTTGGTGGGGCCAAAGCATGAAATTGTCCCGGCCTTTGACAACATGAAATTTGTTTCAGCCCTTTCAAGGCCCCAAAAGGGGTGCCCCGGGGGGTTTTCCCCCAAAAAATTATGCCCCCCAAAACCTTTTTTTTAATTGGCCAATAGGGCAATTTTAAAAGAAACCCTCCAGCTTGCTTTTTGGGGTTTAACCCCAGGGTATGGTATTGTGGGTTGCTTTGGGGTTGTTGCCTAGGGGTTAAAACCTTTTAGAAGGAAACCCGGGGGTTTGCAACATGTATTGGGGTTATGTGGTCACTGATAGGGAGTTTTTGGGGGCGTTTACTCTTTGGAGGTATGTTTTGGGGCCTTTTACTTGTTTTTTATGTGGGTAATCCAAGTTTGTATGGTAAAAACCTACCTTTCCAAATGCCCTTTGTGGCCGGAAGAAGTTACGTGTTGGATGTGTAATGGGGGGCTACTGCCAGTGTCCATTTTCTGAATTCAGGAAAGGGGGCCCACCACTGTACCGGGATGTTTTGATAGGGGTATGGAGCAGTATAACCTTGTTGTATGTTGGCCCCCCCTGTTGAATTCCCCTGTTTTCTAAAATTTTTAAAATTTATATAAAAAAATTAATTTAATAATAAATTTTAAAAATTTAAATAAAATTAAAATATTAATTTAATATAAAAAATTTTAAATTTTTAAAATTTTAAATTTATTAAAAAAATTATTTATTTTAAATTTTTTTTATAATTTCAATTTTTTAATTTTAAAAATTTGTTTAAATTTTTTTTTTCTTTATATTTTAATATATTTATATTATATAATATATATATATATATATATATATATATATATATATATATTATATATAATATATAATATATATAATATATATATATATATAATATATATATATATAATATATATTATATTATATATTTTAATTTATATAAAACCCCAAATATCTAAAATCCTTTTAATTAATGAATATAATATATTGATTTCATTAATATAAATTATGAAAATTGTGAACATAAATTTTTAATTATTGAAATTTTAATGTTGCCAAATATTAAAATATTTTATATAAATTTCCCAAATAATATTTATGATTTGTTTAATAAACCTAAATAATAATTTTCCATAAATTAAATACAAAATTGTCCACCTTCCTAACATTGCAGTATCCCCTTGTATGTTGATATAATATAAAACCCGTGTACCAATAGGGATTCACAGTTGTAGACCCCTTAAACCTCTTCAGATGCCGAAAACTCGTTACATCCACCGTTTTTTACCCTGCTTTTACCTGTTGTTTTTAATGCCCTTTTTTTTTTTTTGGGTAGCCCAATCCTTTTTTTTTTTTTTTTTTCGGTTGGGTTTCCCCCCTGCCTTGTTTGTTTTTTTTGGGTTTCCAACTGCCCTTTTGGGGTTTTGGGTTAATCCTCGTTTTTTTGCTTCTTCTTCTCCTTCCGTTCTAAATTTTGTTTTGTGCGGTACGGCTCTTTTGTTTTGAATGTCTTAGGGCCTCTGAAAACCCCCTTTTTTGCCCCAGCCTTTTTGGGGTTTGGGTTTTGTGTTTCAGGCCTGTTTTGGTTGGTTTGGGGCCTTTTTTTTGCGGGGGGCCTCTTTTTCTTCATTTGCAGTTTATGTTAACGAAGCGGGGTTGTAGATGAAATGCATTTTGATGCCTCTGTTTTGTCCCCCATTAATTCCTCACCTTGAAACATTACTGGGATAGAATTTTCTTAATTGGGGTTAAATGGCAAAAACCTAGTTTTGCAATTTTTCCTTGGTTTTTTTTTCCTTTTTTTTGTAATCTGAATTTTTTAGCAAAATTGTTGTTACGGGGTTTTAGGGGTCTTCTCAGACTTTCCCAAAGGGGGGGGGGGTTTAACTCATTTTTTTTTTGCTAAAGAAAAAGGGTTTTCTGATGGGTTTTTAAGCAGTTGTAAGCGGGTTTGCACGACGCTTAGTGATGCTTAGCTAAGCGCACACAAGCTCACATTCGCGCACCCCCGCTAACTACTGCTTAAAAGTGCTTACTCCCGCTAACCCCGTGCTAATTTCTTTTAAAGAAAAGAAAATGGGGAGATAGGAAAGTGGTGAAAAAGGGGGCACAAAGAGGAAAGACAGTAGGGAAACCAGCTCGGGATGTGCAGGATGGGTGTAGGGAAGGTCCATAGCTGCCCATTTCTTTACCAGCAACAGCTGTGCATATGTATGAAATTTGGTGTGAAATTTGAAACCTTCCACCCATAGAGAGAAGGGTGAGGAAAACAAAATATGTTGTACTGCCAATTAGAATTATCAGTTTACATGTCCAGTAGACATGTGTGCGAATTGGGCAGCTATGTATGGGGCGTAATTTTTTTGTGGGAACAGATTGCCCTTTTTTTTTTTTTTTTCAGGTGAGAGTGGAATGTGAGGTAGAGGAAGTAGGTATATTTGGGGAGGTAGGTTGGGGAGGTAAACAGACAAGACAAACAAGATGCATACAGGGGCAGAGTTTGACACATGGGGTGGGTGAACACAATTGACAGGGAAGGATGTTTGGAAATCGCAAGCCCATGAGCCCACAGATGGTAACAGTGGAACTGAGATCCCCACCCATGGGCAGTCACCACTGCACTTTCACAGTCCCGAGGGTGGCTGTGCTGGAGGCTAAGTAGGACGGGCAGGCTCACCCGAGAGACGCGCCACTCTCGCCTCAAGCTAGTGTAGGGGATCAGCGACTGAATGCTGGAGTCTCTTTACGCACCACAGCCTGGACCCTTCAAAGGGTGACAGGTGGCCCTTCTCTGCCCACGCTTGCATGGGGGTGACAAGCCCCATCCCCTGCAGCGCTTCCACCCAAAGGTGGCACAGAACCAATGGAGGAGGGGAGCCCGGGCTGGGCACCGGAGCTGCTGGTGCCAGGAGCACTTGCCAACTGAGGAGGGACAGGTGGGTCCGCTGGGACCGGCCTTCCCATACGTTCTGTGATTAGATGTGTTTAATTACAACATAAACAACAGCATTCCAGATTAGTTGTAACAGCATGCAGTAATATTCCCATTAACCCAACACACCAAGGTTCCAACAGTTGAACAGCAAGCATAACACATGCATATATTGAACGACAATGGATATTCCAACAACATGCAGGGATGTTTCGTAGCAACAGGCCACCATGAACATGGTATTTGAACAGGGTATATGCATCAACATCAATGCAAATATTTATAAAATAATAGGACATATGTCCCAACAAATATTTAAGGTTACACATACCCATTGAGGTGTGGAATTGCATGGTTTATGCACATATGGTAGGGTGTAGAAAAAACCTCGGTTAACATCTTATAATGACCTTTTAGTCTGTACTACATTCCCAGTGAGTGCAAGTGTATATCCCCTACCTGTATTATTACACTTGCCACCATACATTAGGTTGTGTTATGGGTTTGGCTAGTTCAATATATGCCTGACCTATATCTGACATACTAACTGTCCAGGATGCAGATGTTACTGCTACATATTTCTTGTTTGCATTTATATTTCTTTATCTACATATCTGGGATGTTTTCACATGACATTTCCACTTCGATTTGTACAGAATCCTGCATTTCTTAGCACACACTCACATTTCTGGTGAATAATTACATTACATGCTACACGTGTGCCAGGTTTACTTATTCATGCCAGCCAGTGACTGACTATTGTGGACTGTATATATGTTTCACAGCTACTAGCACTTCCATCACCCACTTTATATGGGACTGCATAACTCTGGCAACATTTTCAAACAGTACTGTTTGTATAATGCAAAGGTACAACAACATTTCAGACTCTGTGACACAGACACACTCTGGGTTTTAGACCTTTATTAATGACATTGCACACTTTTCCACAGGCTCACTCCTTTATTTGTTTTAACGGTGTTTATGGCAGACATGTTCAAGACATATTATACCTTTATTAATAGGTTAGAACAATCTTTTTTCAGGCTCACTCACTTATGTTATATGACAGTGCCCGCAGGGATATTATTCCAGACATATGTTACCTTTCTTAATGGGTTACTACACTCTTTTTCTGCCTCTCTGACGTTTTTATCTGACAGTACATGCAGAGGACTTATTCAGGCAATTCTATGGCTGTTTTATTGGACTACAACATTTTCTATCATGCTCCCTCCCATATTTTATATAACAATACATGCAGAATAATCACTAACCTGCCTGATGACGCAACCTTAGCAGCCTATCAGCATAGGCTTGCTGATTCGCAGCACGGTCAACTGCAGCTGTAAAGTAAATGAAGGGATATTGAGACATACATATCCGTTATACATACTCCATTATCAATTCTTACATACTGCATTCCATGGCTACATACTCAGTTGTGGGGCATTCTGCATCCCATGGGCCTCCTGTATCCACTGGTTCAGGTGGTCCTGCTTTTGTCTCTTCAGGTCTGCATGGTGGTGACAGACCTGCTCCCCAGTCCAAGGAATGCCTGTGGCACTGGTGAGGTCACAAGCTAACCGGTTCCAAGCCTCTGCCTTGTACTCCATCCCTTGGAACTGGCCCTGCAGGAGTCTTGTCTTGAGACGGTGGACAAGGAGCCAAACCATGTATTTGGACTCCTCGATGCCCCAACGTTGTGCTCGGAAGCGTGAACCCTCTCCTGCACCTGGCATTCTGACTGCAAATGTGAGCTACAATCAGTTATGGTGAGTATTCCCGCCTATGGGGCTTAAATACGCTGCATTTTCCGCACTTTTTTGTGACTGGCCATTTTGTAAAATTCTCGGCTAACTGCAGACCTGCTTAGTAATGGTTAAACTACCATTCGTAAGTTTATGAATGTTAATAGTGGCTGCTTTCTCTATGTTGTCATGGCTTAGTGGTTCTGTACTTTGATTATGATGCAAAGGGTCCTGGATTCGAACCTTGCCATTCTTTTATTTTAATACTGTCTAGACAGGCTAGGGGGTGTGGCTGTGTTTAAGCAACTTAGCTCTACGTTGCTCCCCGGTGCCCTACGGTGCCCTGGTTGATGTGGCGCGCACATCCGCGCAAACACATTGCGCTGAGTAAAGCGCTTTTAAACTTTGGGCAACTCTATTTAGCTGGGTAAAGCGCTATTAAACTATGGGCAACTCTGTTTAGCTGGATAGAGTGCTATTAAACTATGGGCACCTCTGTTTAGCTGGGTAAAGTGCTATTAAACTATGGGCAACTCTGTTTAGCTGGGTAAAGTGCTATTAAACTATGGGCAACTCTGTTTAGCTGGATAAAGCGCTATTAAACTATGGGCACCTCTGTTTAGCTGTGTAAAACGTTGCTTAACACCAGGCTATCTGGTTCCTTTAAAAATATATATTTTGTTTACTGATACATTGGCCATGTCACTGCTTTTAATAAAATTTTAAACATATATGTCTGGTATTATTTCAAATACTGATTTAAAACATAAATAAGAAGGGGAGTGGTGGAACTCGACCCGTGAATGCCTTCTCTTTGTGCATACGCTCTACCATTATGCTATTGCAATTTGGTGTGAGTGGCATAAACATTCTTTCTTATGCTCTTCCATGTCAGAATTGCTAACTCTAGCTAAGCAATGGGCACATCCGCGCACACACGTGCAAATACGGGCAGCTATATCATTGATTTAAAAAAATATATATAATTATTTACTTTATATAAGTGTGATGGGGGTTTACAGTGTCAGGGAGTGTGGTGTTGGGTGCAAGTACATTTGATCGAACCCGCTCTTGTGTGTTGACATTTTGCTTTTTATAACCTTGCAGGGGCGTGCACATTTAGACTGCTCGGCAGTCGGACACACCCCCTGCTTTCCTACTCAGTCCGTGTAAGAATTACGGTTGAGTCAGCATGTCCTCATGAATATTCATGGCATGCTGATGTCAAACCATTCAACTGCAGCCTCCGAGTAAGACTTATTAAGTCTTACACAGAGGATTAGTGAATCCGGGGGTCAGTCTTCTCCCTCTCTTTCAGTCAGGGTGTTTCTTGTTTCTTCATGGCCCTAGTCTGTTTCTCTCTCCAGACTCCTGCTTGTACCTCTAGCCAGTTAGTTGCCTGTTTTTGCAGCTTTCAATCAGGAGGCCTTTGTGTCCACTTCACATGGCGAATTGCAGTGTGCACTATGGCACATGATTTCCCCAAGCATAATGCTCTGTGGTCAAATGCCATTATTGGTCTATCATGCCAATCCTTTGCTTTTCCAGCTGAGTTTGCTCCTTCAGCTCTATCTACTATTCCATAGTACTGGTGTTTTGCCAAACAAATGTAGAGACTGCTTAGAAGACTCTGAAATTGATTTTTATATTCTTTTCATTCAAAAGTCATATAATAGATGTTACAAGTAATCATTGATTCTTGTTAGGGTGCATTCTTCTTACCAGCTTCACAAGGACCCTTAGCAGGGCACATTTAGGAACAACTTCCACAGTTATTCTCATAGGAACTTTTCACATATATGCAGAAATGGCTGTAAATGTGGAAACAAAGATCTTTGCTGCAGTCCTAGCTGTATTCATATTGGTCAAATATGCTGCCCTTTTCTATGCATTTTCCAACCAGGCCCTTAAGTCTCCCATTCCCAAAGCATTGGTTTATCTTTATGCCACTGTTTTCATCCACATTATTCAAATCTTTTCTCTGTTATCATCAGAATGTTTGTGGTCATGGGTCCAGCTGCCAAGATGTTACTGAACACAACCTGTAGTTCTGATATTGACTCTGTTGGCTGGCCCATTCTTTTGATTCAAAGCAGTACTCTCCTGTGTATTTTCAAGTACATGGTATAACTATTTCACTGAAGGCTTTCTTTCCTTTTCTTGGTACCTCAGTGGTATTGATGGTGCCTTCCATGTGTATGCTATATTTATGCACTGTAACAGCTGGGACATGACCTGTATTTACCACCTTTTGCATGTTTGACTTTTGCATACTGCATTCACTTGTTTTGCAGATGTGAGCGCTATATGCTCATTTTTTTTTCTTTACCATATTTATTTTTTCTGTACTTCTATATGGACTTCTACAGGCACTGTGAGACTGAATAGTCTCATGTCTTCTGTCAGTGTTTTATTTTTCTGGCTTTTCTCCGCATTTTCTGGCATCTGATAACTCTGTATCAGTGATTAAGTTTCCTTGAGCCACTACAAGTTTACTTCTCTTCTGAAGGGCAGTCACTTCACTTTATAGCAGAACATTCATTTGTTCAACTGAAAATATGGCTTGTTTCTTTTAGTAACACATAGTTTTATCACCTGTAGAAGCTGAATCAGAATGACATATCTTTCTGTTAAAAATTGTTGCACTACAATGAGTCTGAACTTGTTCAGAAATCTTTTTATTTCATTTTCTGTGAGTTTATTTTATTTATTTATTATTTATTTTACATTTGTTGACCGGGCTAGTCCAGCTGGATATGGAGGCCCGGGGAGAAAAGCTCCACAAATTACAACAACATAAAAAATCAAGACAAAGACAATAACAGTATAATTTGGTACATAAGTTTTAACAATTATAGTACAAGCCTAAGATTATATATTTTATATTTCAGTAGGAAAAAGGAAAAATTTATCTAAGAATAGATGAATAAGACAATTCTGTTTGAATCTTATTGTGTGGTTCATTTTCCTTTGTTGCATGTTTTATATGTATTTAATTCATTAGCCCAGTTTTGAGTGCTCTTGTATTAGTCCATCTGTCTGTCTCTCTCTCTCTCTCTCTCTCTCTCTCACTTTGCATTATATGTAGAAGTGATTTTGTTACTGGTGTACCCTTAATTCTGTTTGAATCTTATTGTGTGGTTCATTTTCCTTTGTTGCATGTTTTATATGTATTTAATTCATTAGCCCAGTTTTGAGTGCTCTTGTATTAGTCCATCTGTCTCTCTCTCTCTCTCTCTCTCTCTCTCTCTCTCTCTCTCTCTCTCACTTTGCATTATATTTACAAGTGATTTTGTTACTGGTGTACCCTTAATTCTGTTTGAATCTTATTGTGTGGTTCATTTTCCTTTGTTGCATGTTTTATATGTATTTAATTCATTAGCCCAGTTTTGAGTGCTCTTGTATTAGTCCATCTGTCTCTCTCTCTCTCTCTCTCTCTCTCTCTCTCTCTCTCTCTCTCACTTTGCATTATATGTACAAGTGATTTTGTTACTGGTCAATTCTTGGCACATCATTTTCAAGTTGCTTACATGGTGTTTTGTGTTAAGGTGTTGCTCAAACACTGGCACCTCAGTTCTATTTTTTCTGGTATATAATTGAGGATTACAGTCAGTCAGCAATCCTAGCCATCAGATTTTCATAGTTCTTCTTGTCCAGAAAATGCATATGAATTTAAAACGTGTTGTTCTGCTCACTTTTTAAGTGAATTAGAGTACTACTTTTTTGATAAATCTCTGTGGATTACAATCAGTCAGCACTGCATTCATTAGAATTTCATAGCTTTTATTGTTCAGAAATGCACATCCATGAAAAACCTGTTCTGTTTTTAAGTGAATTACAATTGTTTGACATTTAAGGTTCTGAGCTGTTAAACTGATGGCTGTATTCAAAAGAATAGGGTCTAGATCATGCCACCTTTACTTACCTACTGGGTAACTTTGAGCAAGTTATTCAAACAGTGCTCCTGGACTGCCACTCAAAAGGGCACTTTGTGTTTAAATTGTTAAAAAATACATAAAAGAAAAGAACATTTAAAAATTCTCCCTTTTTGGGCCTTAGCCTCCATTATTTTTGACTTTGTCCAGAATTGTTGGAAGATGAGATGTATTTCGATATGTTGCTTGTGAAATTTGTGGCTTTCTGGCAAATTATTGCGGCTTGCAATCACTGAAAAATGACAGGCATGTGCATTTCAGGCTATGCATCCCTCAGAAATTATTTGCTAATTCAAAGCTTGTTATTCTAGCAATTGTATGACTATATAAGATAAATGGTTAAAATTTGTTCACAATTTTTGGGTCTTTTCTTTGATTGTTGAGCTAAGAAGTTAAGAGGGCAGCTAAGAGGTACATTGGGTTGCACTGTGTGGTTCTGACTGCAGGCAGCTCAGATACATTTCTGGGTCATTATTCATTTATATATTCCTTCCCTTGATCTCACACAAATATCTGTACAGGCTTACAATGGCAATAATTGATGACTATGTGTGTATGTGTGCGTGCATGGATGTGTGCAGAAAGCATACTTCTGAATTGTTCTAGAGTTTTTAATCACATCTCTGGTCTGTTTCTTGTAAAATCGGTGGTTTCTTGGTAAAGTTCTGTGAGCTGTAGTCACTTAATAATGGCATATCTGAGTTTCAGACTTCAGAAAATGCTAACACAAACCCTGTTAGCCTAGCAACTTTGCAAGTGCATAAGACTGATACTTAAAATCCATTCCTGACTGTGGGTCTTTGCCACTCATTCTTAAGCTAAGAGGTTGAGTATGCATGGCTTCAATGTGTTGTATTGCATAGCTCTTACAGCAGCTTGCTGAAATACACTTCTCAATCATTATTTATGTTTTTGTTCATCCATTTGATTGAAAGCAAGCAACTGACTGCATGCAGTCATATAGGGGCTGTCAATAATTTTTGTGTGTGTATGTGGGGGGGGGGGTCTGTGCTATAAATATTTGGTTCTTGCATCCCAGAATAGTTTTGGTGTAAAGGAAAGAACTGATTGTACTAAACAGAAGCATCATCATATGAGCTTTGTTCTTTGGATACAATCCATAGGTTCCTTGTTTTGTTGTGGGCTGACAGTGTATTTATAATCTGGCTGCAAATAAACTGAACAGTATGAAGTCTATGAGTTTATTGTTAATATTTTAACTATGGGTATATTTTTAATTTAGCTTTTTTTACAGATACATGGACTACAGCATGTTGTCTAGTACTTAATGGGGATGAGTAAGGCTATGAGATGTTAATGAGCTGCCTCCTGTAGTGAGGGGTTGATTCCCTTTGCCTTCATATGGCTACTGTGTGACTTGGACCAAGTCACTTCAGCTGGTAGTACTGCTGCCTACTCTGGAAAAGGGACACTTGTGCGGCCTGTCCCAAGCTGTTAGCAAATGTGTTACACGTGTCTTTGAATCACTGCACCCCCTCACATAGCTTCTATATATGACTTCCAGCATGGCTCTTGTACGTTAATGAGTTGCTAGATACATTTTGAAAAAATGTGAGTTTCAAGAAAGGAGAAGTTTACTATTGCTCATACTATGCCTTTTACAAGTGGGAGTGTTTTGTTTAGTAAATGGCTGCAAGTATGTTGCTGTAAAACTTCTATTGATAACACTTTTAAATGAAATCCAAGTCTTTGTGATCACTGTAAAAGTAAAGAGGAAAATGGTATGCTCACTGACAGGTTTAAACAGCATTTTATAGTAATTAAGGAGAGAAACCCAAATAATTGGATATTGGTATGGGTGTAGGAGGAGGATTGGGCCCATTACCCTGTCTAGGGACCCGTTTCACCATGATCACATATTGGAATCTCAGTTCTGGGAAACTGCAGTCCTGGTATGCTCCAAAGCTTTAATGATGACAGGAGCTACAGTGGTGGAATGACCTACAAATGTTGTCTGTGATGTACCACTTTACAAGGGTTGTAGAGAACCTAAGTGGCATCTGCTGTAAAAATAATAAGAAAATAGTGACTGGATTGGAGCAGAGTTTACTGTTTGTTGGCAATGGCACATACCCTCAAATTTCTTCAGATACTTAATCCAGGTACTATGATACTTTGTTCCTAGAAAAGTATAGGTTAACAAATGCTTAATCTGACCCTCATGTCTTACTTTTATTACAATATTCTTACTGTTAACCAGTACTGAGTCTAACCTACTCTTACCTGCATTACTTGATGCTTACCAAAGTTGCTTTTGGGGTGGCGGGTGGTGCTGAGTTGTTGGTTGGCTTGCCCATCTGGAGCCCTAGACCTTACAATCCGAGCTGTTGCTTATTTGAATATTTAGACATTTTCTAATGTTTGAAGAGCTGGGTATGTGGTAAAACAAGCTGATCCACCTTTTATATTATAACTGCTGGATAACATTTCCCCACCACAATAATGTAAAAGGAAGATATTTTGTTGCAACCAACTGCCTATTCTTGTAACTAATAAGAGACTGAGCATCAAAAGAACATTTAATAAGTATAAAGTAACTTTTTAACCGCACTGTGAGCTTCCTCCCTAGCTGTTAGTAAATGTTTCATATTTTGCTTATTTGTTCCACCTTACAAGAGGTAATATTGCACACCATGCTTTAGGAAGGGAAGTTGATTTTGGCTGCAGTTTCTTTAATTGTTTTGCTTATTACAACTATGGATGTTATGGTGATGTCAGACCACAAAAAAGTGTTTGGAAATGAAGAAGCCTAAGCAGAAGACTTTAACTATGTACAGCTTTAATGATCTCAGTTATTAAAACTACACATTTTTAAAGTCTTCTGCAGTGACTTGTTCACAGACAGTTATAACAATATTCCGAGAATCATTAACATCATCTTTTAAAATTTTGTACCCCCCAAACATGTTCAAATCCTGGAAAGGGTTATTGTGACAATAGATTTAATTTTGAGGGCTACCCTTGTCTATCGACTTTCCCTGTTTTTGCAGAATGTTCCTGATTTTGCTACAGCTTTTTACCCTGTCCTGCATAAAATCTTTGATTTTCTGGTAAATCACCTGTAATTATAAACAGTCAATAATGCTAGTCATTAAATTTTTATATGTTCATTGTTAAAAAAAATGCACAGTGATGCAAAACCTGATTTTCTACAAACTTTTAGGTGAATTAGGTTAATATTTAAAAACTGCTCCTGATCCCCCCACACATTATTTTTGACTTTGTCCAGAATGTTGACCAAATAAGTTAAGATGTATTATGCTACCCTAAAACATCAAACAGATCTAAATTATTTCTGTTGGTGTTATTACAGAAAACAAAAAACTGAGTACTAGGTGTTTTACTTTGCTGCATTATCTTGGTACACGTTTGTCTTTTACTGTGCTATTTTCCTTGGAGGTGGTTTGGAACCATATATTTGTTTATAGTTGTCACTGTATCATCTTTCTGATATATCAGAATCATTAAGTGGTTGTTATATTTTAATGGACTTGTCATAGTAAATCCCCCTCTGTATGAGTGATGCTAGACATAAGGAAATTGTTTAACTTCTATGTCAGTAAAATAGCAGTAGTGTGACTTACAGACATCTTGTATAGTTTCTTAAATCTATTTTCATTTCCCCTTTTTGCTTAAATTACTCTTTGTGTTCTCAGAGCAACTCTTACCTCTTAAAATAGTTGCAAATGCTCAACAAAACAAACTAGCTGAAAACGTGTTTTTAAGGCTTCCAGTTTTGTTTATTCCAGATGCTGACAGATTCTGCATGAAGTGTCAAAACTATCATTGCAGTCCAGGATCTGTTAACTGATCAGTCTTGCTTCTGCTTCCAATAACTTTTAATAGATATTTCAAATACTTTGGTATTCACCAGTTTCTGCAGTGGGAAGATATATGCTTCATATATCATGAATAGTGGCAAAATGTGCGTATTTGTTTAAAAATAGTTTATATTTTCTATCATGCCATTTGTATCTTTACAATGCAGCACTGAACAAAATAAGTCCAACTTTCTGTTCTTGAATTTGGGTTAATATTTTTTTCGCTTTCTACTGAGGCACAAATGTCATGACATTTTCCCACACCCATTGTAATTTTATATATATATATGTATATATATATATATATATATATATATATATATATATATATATATATATATATATATATATATATATATGGGTCCCCTTTAGTTGACCGAACCGACGATTCCCCGACACGCGGAAGACGAAGACCAAACGACCGACAGGTGAGTTTACCGAAAGGGTGATTTGACAGCGGAAAGACCGACAAGGGTAATGTGTGAGCGCGACTCGGTAAGTGTGTGACAGTGATGGAGTTAGGAGTGGTCAGGTAAGTGCGATATTGTGGGATTTTGGGTTAGGCTGTGGGAAAGGTGAGTGTGTGTTAGTGTCGGAGTTAGGGTTCGGGTAAGGTAAGTGTGTGATAGTGAGGGACTGTAGTTTAGGGACGGGTTAAGTGAGTTAGGTTTAGAGTGCGGGTAGGGTGAGTGTCATAGTGATGGGCTTTATGTTTTGGGTGGGTTAAGTGAGTTAGGGTTAGGGTGCAGGTAGGTGAAGTGTGCGATAGTGACAGTCTTTAGGTGTAGGGGTGGGTTAAGTGAGTTAGGGTTAGGGTGCAGGTAGGGTGAGTGTGCGATAGTGTCGGACCTTGGGGTTAGGGGTGGGTTAAGTGAGTTAGGGTTAGGGTGCAGGTAGGGTGAGTGTGCGATAGTGCCGGACCTTAGGGTTAGGGTTTGGGTTAGGGCTAGTGGCTATGCTATGTAGTGTAATGTGTTGTTTACGTTCGGTGTGTCGGTGTAATGGTGTTCGGTGTTTTGCGTTGTCGGTTTTGTGTGTTGTCAGTTATCTGGTCTCGGTGGTTTGTGTGTCGGCGAACTGGCGTTTCGGTCTTTTAAAGTAGACCCATATATATATAATCTAAATATATATATATATATATATATATATATATATATATATATATACACTCTTGACTTGTTAAACTTTAGTGTACCGAGACTTCATCCAAACCACAATACAAACCATAATAAACATTCAATAAACATCATACCTCCCAAAGATCATACACTGCCCACCCTATCACCATTCATACCTCTCTTCCACTTCAAATGCATATGTCCCAAAGAAGTCTCTGTTATATTTGAAAATATTTCCACTGACACCCCTCCTGGATCTGAGAACATAAGCCCCTGGTTCATATATCCACTGCAGACAGCATCTATGTCTTCCCCTAACCCATATACATAATCTATGTCTCACACAAAACATCATGCCACAGATTTGGAAAACTGTTCTAATTAAACTCCTTCCAAAGCAAACTAACCCAAAAGATAGCTCTCACTTCCATCAAATATCCATTCTCCCAATTCTTGAAAGATAGTCTACACCCAACTCTCCCTCTATATCCAGCAGTGCAACCTGCTCTTCTATAAACAACATGGATTCTGGCTGGATGAAGTACTATGAAAGCACTTTGGTCCCTAACTGATGACATCCCTCTAAACTCTGATGGTGACCTGCTTTCATTTGCCCTATTTAAAGACCTGACAAAGATATTTAACCTCATTGATCTCTATTTTCTCCAAAGCAAGCTGACTGAAATTGATATTAGTCCAGATACTTTAAAACCTGACAGACACTTCAGAGTTAAAACAGGATTCTCCCAATCAGAATCTGCACCTGTTACCAAAGGTGTACCACAAGGATCCATTCTTGCTCCCTTAATCTTCTCCTTATTCATTTTCAAACTTCCTTGTGACCTTTACCACCTCCCACTTATCCTCTATGCTGATGACATGGTTACTTATCGATCAGGACACTCACATACTGACATTTAATGCCAGCTCCACTTTGATCTACATGAGTTCCACCAATAGCTCATAAACCATTAACTATTTTTCAACCCCACCAATACCAAAACTATGCATTTTGGAAGTCTTAATATAATTCACCAAGCACCTGACTCTTTAGCTATCTTTGACCTACACAGCATTCCATAGAGACAACCTCCACCTTCAAATACTTAGGACATTGGCTTGATCAGTCACTGAACTTCCATATCCACACAGACAAAGTGAGAGCCAAAATAAACTCCCTCCTCTTCTGGGCCAAAAAAGATTTCCCTTTTTCTATCCCAACCAGCCAGAGCAGTCACTGGCAAAGGAGTTTTCCTTTCTCAAGTTGAATATCGGCTCCCAATTTTTGCATCTGCCTCCAAGAAAAACATTGCTACACTCTGGACTATCTCTAACAGCATCTGCCAATTCATTACAAACTCACCTGTCAATAAAAATCACTGTATCACCCTATAAAAAGCCAAATGGCTACCCATAAAACAAATGTCTAAATAATTTTTGGGATCCCACCTCTAAAAACTACTCCAATTCCACACATTTACTTCCCTGACAGACTTCATGAAAAAAGCCTGCTCATACAATCTGAGACATTATTCAGAAGCCACACCAACTCTCATTACTCCTAGAACCAAAGTCAACAGCACTCACATGCTTTCTCCTCTCAGTCAGCTACACTTTGGCAAGCTCTCCCCATTGACATTATGGAAATCAGCACGTATTCTAAATTCAGAATGTACCCCAAAAAGCACTTCTTCATGCAAGCCAAATCCTCCTGCTTCATCACAGGGCATATCATCAAACCTATCTCGTTTCCAAGTCTCTTCTCCTCTCTCAAAATTCACTGAAGATTGACCCATTTTAGAAACTTATTTATATACTGAACATTACATTCTGCTTGATCATATATTAGGGTCTATATTATAAAGTTGAAAGCTCTAAAGAGCGAATACAAGTACAGCTACACATAAAGAGCGATGTACAAAAATAGTGAAAGACGTATTGAGCAAAAATCAGGACATCGAACGTATTTGTTTGGCCAGCAGCGTGATCCTGGGGATAAGGAAATATATCCTTTTCCCCACTGTAGTGCGGTCTCGGAGCTGGTATATTTAAGTAGGTGGGTGTCCCCCTGCAAAAGTCACATTGACACATGTCACTACAACCCTAAGAGATGACACAGTTGTTCAGAGTTTCAGAACTTATGTGGGCAGTAACTTAATTTTTGCCAAACATGCCCATTGCTGTAAGAAAGTCCTTCTGTATTGTACGGGTTATAAACCAAAAGATTGTGTCTAGATCTAGGGATACTATTCTCCCCCTTTACTCAGTCCTCATTAGGCCAGTCATTGAATATAATATCCTCTTTGGCATGTATTTATCCAGACAGATGCAACAAATGGAATGCCTACAGAGATACCTTACTAAAAGGATGCAAGGCCTAAACAACATGTCTTACATAGACCAACTCAAAGCTCTGTCACTATACCTGTTATCCTATAGACTGCAAAGAGGTGACCTGTGTCTGGCATACAAGGCATCCTTCAACTAATACTGATGGGTTTACTGCACATCAATGAGTCAAATGGCATCAGAAATACTCAATCTATTAATCTAAAGCTTTTCTACAACATCAACAGAACAGTTTGGAGGGACAGGTATTTCTTACAGAGGATACCATTGCTGTAGAACAGACTCCCAGTCCACATAAAATAAAGTTCATTCTTGTCCATATTCAAATGTAACTTGGATCTATGGATGAAAACTATACTACTAACAAACAGAGGCAGCTCCTAAAAGTTTTATTCCATGCACAGGTCCTCTCAAATTATCTATAGTATGATACCAGTTATTCTCATTAGGAATAATATATAATCACTGACCATAGGATAGGTAAATACACTCTTTAACTAAGTGCAATAAGTTAATTAGAGCACAAAAAGGGAAACTGGCTAAGCTTAAAATGGCCCTCAAGGGCAACTAGCCTTGTACTTGTCTATTTGTAGGATTATGACATTTACTATTTTTTCACTGGGAAATGATCTTTTACTTTTAACAGTGTATTTTTGACAAGTTGTTATCATGTATTCTGTACTTTGTTGATGTGGCTGGTGTTTTTCTTTGGTTTTCACATGTCCTGTGTGTCCCACCAGCTAGTTAATGTACTCCTATTCTGCCATGGCAAGAAAATGAACCTACATCTGCTACTGATGAAACTGGACACTACAGCTGTGAAACAGAGATGCTAACTGCTATGTTTCAAAGCTGCCAACATGTAATGCAGTGCTATACACATTTCCAGTCTAGCTTTGGTCATTTATGTTGTTATGCATAGCATTCATAGTGTTTGATGCCATTCATAACTATGGTTCTCTGTTATGAATGTTAAGTAAGATAGCTTGTGTACTGAAACAGAATCACTTGTCTTTTTTTTGTTCCCCTCCCACTTCTTTCTCTCTGACTTTTCCCAGTGCTCTCATCCATTAACAGGCATACCAGTCTATCCTACAGCCCCAAGACTATCTCAATTATAAGGCTAGGACTATTGTGGAGCCTAAGGAATATCCTGGGGGTGGGTCATGAAATTGACCACTTCCACCGAGAGATTCTTTCATTAGTGTTCCTTGATTCAACCCCTTCCATGTATTCCCCTATTATGTCTAGTGTTACTCCACTCTGTGGACCATGTCTCCTTAGATAGAGCATCTAGATGAATGCCCTCACCACCTCTGGAATGGGCATTCCCATCCTTCCCTGCCAGCACCTCAGATGCCTGAACTGCTAGTAAAACCAATGGTTACTGAACTAAAGGTAGGGCTTTATCTGTCTATGCCATGATGCTGGTGAATCACATGCTTTTCAAAATATTTCATTGCTCTCTTTTATTTAATGGTCTGAGATGCTGCGGTCTTGCTGAACAATTCAGCTGTTTACTTCAGGAGTCAGTATTTTTTTTATCTCCTGTATAATTTCTGCACTAGCAGTCAAACTGAGGTTTATGCCATCCTTGTTTTTATCACAGTAGTTACTGATGATTTTTTCTCATTGTGGTGGCTGATCATAAGGTGCACTTGCCAATAGCTTTTGGTTGTTGATCATTCAGAAAATTATATCTCTTCATTTGCAATAAATTTTAGCTTTTTTATGACACCTGTAGATTGTATTATTCTGTGCTCATCCCTGTAATGCAGGTATCCTTCTGTACAGTTGTGCTGTTCCTTTCAACAATTGTGAGTATGTAGCACCTGTAGTTCCACTGTTTTTTCTGCTGCCACTTTGATGACCACATTTCACTACTAAAAACACAATACTTCTTTTTGCACTTTTCTGTAGGCAGTTGTGAATGCTGACTGCTTTGTATGACATGCATATTTATCTGTGTAAAATAAATGTATTTTACAGCATTATGTTTAGCACCTTCTAATGAGTTTTGTGTTGGTTTCTTGTGTTTTTTCTTTTACTCATTCATTTTTGGTATTATATTGTTATGTCTGGCAATTCCTGCTAGTCATTGTTGTTTGTAATTGTTTTATATATATATATATATATATATATATATATATATAAAACTATATATATATATATATA